>NC_057810.1:331816788-331980355 GCF_018294505.1 Triticum aestivum
AATATCTGTCCAATTATGGCAGTCCTTGAAAGTACTTCATTTTCTCGTGCGCTTTTTACCTGACTGCCCCAAAATTTCTTCTCCTCTATAGTGGAAATATCGTTTCCACATATATATTGACCAATGCCAGGAATGCACTTTTGTTCTTGGCTTTCACGCGCATGAGTTACAACATGCCATCCGACGAAAACAAGGAGAGTAAGGCATATAGCCGCTGGATTTTCTTCAATTTACGGCCAAATGAGGTTGCCGGATCATAGAGCATCTGCACAAAGGTAAGTTTGTCCCTACCAGGGGGACTAATGTCTATAAGCAACATAATCTCACGAATTTCCATCAAGAGGAAGTGCCAATGGGTTCAGAAACCTGTCTGAAAAATAGCGACGAATGATGTTCTTTGACTTTCAGGGCCAAAAGTCCTGCTTAAGGCTGAATTTGAGGGTACTCCGGGCCTCTAGCGCAAGCGGGGAGTATTTTTTTGGATTTTCGCGCTCGCCGCGAGCAGTTTGAGTAGTTATGGGTCCGACACGGACTCCTAATGACAAAATATGACCGTCTTAATGAGCATCTGTCCATTCTATGGCAGTCCTTGAAAGTACTTCATTTTCTTGTGCGCTTTTTGCCTAACTGCCACAAAATTTCTTGTCCTCTATAGTGGAGATATCGTTTCCACATATATATTGACCGATGCCAGGAATGCCCTTCAGTTCTTGGCTTTCACGCGCATGAGTTACACCAAGCCATCCGGCAAAAACGAGGACAATAAGGCATATAGCCGCTAGATTTTCTTCAATTTACGGCCAAATGAGATTGCCCGGATCATAGAGCATCTACAGAAAGGTGCGTTTGTCCCTACCAGGGGGGCTAATGTCTATAAGCAACATAATCTCTCGAATTTCCGTCAAAAGGAAGTGCCAATGGGTTCAGAAACCTGTCTGAAAAATAGCGTCGAATGATGTTCTTTGACTTTCAGGGCCAAAAAGTCCTGCTTAAGGCTGAATTTGAGGGTACTTCGGGCCTCCTGGTGCAAGCGGGGAGTATATTTTTGGAGTCGCACGCTGGCCGCGAGCAGTTTGAGTACTTATGGGTCCGACACGGACTTCTAATGACAAAATTATGACCATTTTAGTGAACATCTGTCCATTCTATGGCAGTCCTTGAAAGTACTTCATTTTCTCGTGCGTGTTTTGCCTGACTGCCCCAAAATTTCATGGCCTCTATAGTGGAGATATCGTTTCCACATATATATTGACCGATGCCAGGAATGCCCTTTTGTTCTTGGCTTTCACGCGCATGAGTTACAGCATGCCATCCCGCGAAAACAAGGAGAATAAGGCATATAGCCGCTGGATTTTCTTCAATTTACGGCCAAATGAGATTGCCTGGATCATAGAGCATATGCATAAAGGTACGTTTGTCCATACCACGGGGGCTAATGTCTATAAGCAACATATTCACATGAATTTCCTTCAAAAGGAAGTGCCAATGGATTCAGAAACTTGTCTAAAAAACAGCAACGAATGATGTTCTTTGACTTTCAGGGCCAAAAATTCCTGCTTAAGGCTGAATTTGAGGGTACTCCGGGCCTCCTAGCACAAGCGGGGAGTATTTTTTGGATTCGCGCACTCGCCGCGAGCAGTTTGAGTACTTATGGGTCGACCCAGACTCCGAATGACAAAATTATGACCGTTTTAGTGAATATCTGTCCAGTTATGGCAGTCCTTGAAAGTACTTCATTTTCTCGTGCGCTTTTTACCTGACTGCCCCAAAATTTCTTCTCCTCTATAGTGGAAATATCGTTTCCACATATATATTGACCAATGCCAGGAATGCACTTTTGTTCTTGGCTTTCACGCGCATGAGTTACAACATGCCATCCGACGAAAACAAGGAGAGTAAGGCATATAGCCGCTGGATTTTCTTCAATTTACGGCCAAATGAGGTTGCCGGATCATAGAGCATCTGCACAAAGGTAAGTTTGTCCCTACCAGGGGGACTAATGTCTATAAGCAACATAATCTCACGAATTTCCATCAAGAGGAAGTGCCAATGGGTTCAGAAACCTGTCTGAAAAATAGCGACGAATGATGTTCTTTGACTTTCAGGGCCAAAAGTCCTGCTTAAGGCTGAATTTGAGGGTACTCCGTGCCTCTAGCGCAAGCGGGGAGTATTTTTTTGGATTTTCACGCTCGCCGCGAGCAGTTTGAGTAGTTATGGGTCCGACACGGACACCTAATGACAAAATATGACCTTCTTAATGAGCATCTGTCCATTCTATGGCAGTCCTTGAAAGTACTTCATTTTCTTGTGCGCTTTTTGCCTAACTGCCACAAAATTTCTTGTCCTCTATGGTGGAGATATCGTTTCCACATATATATTGACCGATGCCAGGAATGCCCTTCAGTTCTTGGCTTTCACGCGCATGAGTTACACCAAGCCATCCGGCAAAAACGAGGACAATAAGGCATATAGCCGCTAGATTTTCTTCAATTTACGGCCAAATGAGATTGCCCGGATCATAGAGCATCTACAGAAAGGTGCGTTTGTCCCTACCAGGGGGGCTAATGTCTATAAGCAACATAATCTCTCGAATTTCCGTCAAAAGGAAGTGCCAATGGGTTCAGAAACCTGTCTGAAAAATAGCGTCGAATGATGTTCTTTGACTTTCAGGGCCAAAAAGTCCTGCTTAAGGCTGAATTTGAGGGTACTTCGGGCCTCCTGGTGCAAGCGGGGAGTATATTTTTGGAGTCGCAAGCTGGCCGCGAGCAGTTTGAGTACTTATGGGTCCGACGCGGACTCCTAATGACAAAATTATGACCATTTTAGTGAACATCTGTCCATTCTATGGCAGTCCTTGAAAGTACTTCATTTTCTCGTGCGTGTTTTGCCTGACTGCCCCAAAATTTCATGGCCTCTATAGTGGAGATATCGTTTCCACATATATATTGACCGATGCCAGGAATGCCCTTTTGTTCTTGGTTTTCACGCACATGAGTCACAGCATGCCATCCGGCGAAAACAAGGAGAATAGGGCATATAGCCGCTGGATTTTCTTCAATTTATGGCCAAATGAGATTGCCCGGATCATAGAGCATCTGCAGAAAGGTACGTTTGTCCCTACCAGGGGGGCTAATGTCTATAAGCAACATAATCTCTCGAACTTCCTTCAAAAGGAACTGCCAATGGGTTCAGAAACCTGTCTGAAAAATAGCGTCGAATGATGTTCTTTGACTTTCAGGGCCAAAAAGTCCTGCTTAAGGCTGAATTTGAGGGTACTCCGGGCCTCCTGGTGCAAGCGGGGAGTATATTTTTGGAGTCGCACGCTGGCCGCGAGCAGTTTGAGTACTTATGGGTCCGACACGGACTCCTAATGATAAAATTATGACAGTTTTAGTGAACATCTGTCCATTCTATGGCAGTCCTTGAAAGTACTTCATTTTCTCGTGCGCGTTTTGCCTGACTGCCCCAAAATTTCTTGTCCTCTATAGTGGAGATATCGTTTCCACATATATATTGACCGATGCCAGGAATGTCCTTTTGTTCTTGGCTTTCATGCGCATGAGTTACAGCATGCCATCCGGCGAAAACAAGGAGAATAAGGCATATAGCCGCTGGATTTTCTTCAATTTACGGCCAAATGAGATTGCCCGGATCATAGAGCATCTGCAGAAAGGTACGTTTGTCCCTACCATGGGGGCTAATGTCTATAAGCAACATATTCACATGAATTTCCTTCAAAAGGAAGTGCCAATGGATTCAGAAACTTGTCTGAAAAACAGCAACGAATGATGTTCTTTGACTTTCAGGGCCAAAAATTCCTGCTTAAGGCTGAATTTGAGGGTACTCCGAGCCTCCTAGCGCAAGCGGGGAGTAGTTTTTGGATTCGCGCACTCGCCGCGAGCAGTTTGAGTACTTATGGGTCGACCCAGACTCCGAATGACAAAATTAAGACCGTTTTAGTGAACATCTGTCCAATTATGGCAGTCCTTGAAAGTACTTCATTTTCTCGTGCGCTTTTTACCTGACTGCCCCAAAATTTCTTCTCCTCTATAGTGGAAATATCGTTTCCACATATATATTGTCCGATGCCAGGAATGCCCTTTTGTTTTTGGCTTTCACGCGCATGAGTTACAACATGCCATCCGACGAAAACAAGCAGAGTAAGGCATACAGCCGCTGGATTTTCTTCAATTTACGGCCAAATGAGATTGCCCGGATCATAGAGCATCTGCACAAAGATAAGTTTGTCCCTACCAGGGGGACTAATGTCTATAAGCAACATAATCTCACGAGTTTCCATCAAGAGGAAGTGCCAATGGGTTCGGAAACCTGTCTGAAAAATAGCGACGAATGATGTTCTTTGACTTTCAGGGCCAAAAGTCCTGCTTAAGGCTGAATTTGAGGGTACTCCGGGCCTCCTGGCGCAAGCGGGGAGTATTTTTTTGGATTTTCGCGCTCGCCGCGAGCAGTTTGAGTACTTATGGGTCCGACACGGACTCCTAATGACAAAATATGACCGTCTTAATGAGCATCTGTCCATTCTATGGCAGTCCTTGAAAGTACTTCATTTTCTCGTGCGCTTTTTGCCTAACTGCCACAAAAATTTCTTGTCCTCTATAGTGGAGATATTGTTTCGACATATATATTGACCGATGCCAGGAATGCCCTTCAGTTCTTGGCTTTCACGCGCATGAGTTACACCAAGCCGTCCGGCAAAAACGAGGACAATAAGGCATATAGCCGCTAGATTTTCTTCAATTTACGGCCAAATGAGATTGCCCGGATCATAGAGCATCTGCAGAAAGGTGCGTTTGTCCCTACCAGGGGGGCTAATGTCTATAAGCAACATAATCTCTCGAATTTCCGTCAAAAGGAAGTGCCAATGGGTTCAGAAACCTGTCTGAAAAATAGCATCGAATGATGTTCTTTGACTTTCAGGGCCAAAAAGTCCTGCTTAAGGCTGAATTTGAGGGTACTTCGGGCCTCCTGGTGCATTCGGGGAGTATATTTTTTAGTCGCACGCTGGCCGCGAGCAGTTTGAGTACTTATGGGTCCGACACGGACTCCTAATGACAAAATTATGACCATTTTAGTGAACATCTGTCCATTCTATGGCAGTCCTTGAAAGTACTTCATTTTCTCGTGCGGGTTTTGCCTGACTGCCCCAAAATTTCATGGCCTCTATAGTGGAGATATCGTTTCCACATATATATTGACCGATGCCAGGAATGCCCTTTTGTTCTTGGCTTTCACGCGCATGATTTACAGCATGCGATCCGGCGAAAACAAGGAGAATAGGGCATATAGCCGCTGGATTTTCTTCAATTTATGGCCATATGAGATTGCCCGGATCATAGAGCATCTGCAAAAAGGTACGTTTGTCCCTACCAGGGGGGCTAATGTCTATAAGCAACATAATCTCTCGAACTTCCTTCAAAAGGAAGTGCCAATGGGTTCAGAAACCTGTCTGAAAAATAGCGTCGAATGATGTTCTTTGACTTTCAGGGCCAAAAAGTCCTGCTTAAGGCTGAATTTGAGGGTACTCCGGGCCTCCTGGTGCAAGCGGGGAGTATATTTTTGGAGTCGCACGCTGGCCGCGAGCAGTTTGAGTACTTATGGGTCCGACACGGACTCCTAATGACAAAATTATGACAGTTTTAGTGAACATGTGTCCATTCTATGGCAGTCCTTGAAAGTACTTCATTTTCTCGTTCGCGTTTGCCTGACTGCCCCAAATTTCTTGTCCTCTATAGTGGAGATATCATTTCCACATATATATTGACCGATGCCAGGAATGCCCTTTTGTTCTTGGTTTTCACGCACATGAGTCACAGCATGCCATCTGGCGAAAACAAGGAGAATAAGGCATATAGCCGCTGGATTTTCTTTAATTTACGGCCAAATGAGATTGCCCGGATCATAGAGCATTTGCAAAAAGGTACGTTTGTCCCTACCACGGGGGCTAATGTCTATAAGCAACATATTCACATGAATTTCCTTCAAAAGGAAGTGCCAATGGATTCAGAAACTTGTCTGAAAAACAACAACAAATGATGTTCTTTGACTTTCAGGGCCAAAAATTCCTGCTTAAGGCTGAATTTGAGGGTACTCCGGGCCTCCTAGCGCAAGCGGGGAGTATTTTTTTGGATTTTCGCGCTCGCCGCGAGCAGTTTGAGTACTTGTGGGTCCGACACGGACTCCTAATGACTAAATATGACCGTCTTAATGAGCATCTGTCCATTCTATGGCAGTCCTTGAAAGTACTTCATTTTCTCGTGCGCTTTTTGCCTAACTGCCACAAAATTTCTTCTCCTCTATAGTGGAGATATCGTTTCCACATATATATTGACCGATGCCAGGAATGCCCTTCAGTTCTTGGCTTTCACGCGCATGAGTTACACCAAGCCATCCGGCAAAAACGAGGACAATAAGGCATATAGCCGCTAGATTTTCTTCAATTTACGGCCAAATGAGATTGCCCGGATCATAGAGCATCTGCAGAAAGGTGCGTTTGTCCCTACCAGGGGGGCTAATGTCTATAAGCAACATAATCTCTCGAATTTCCGTCAAAAGGAAGTGCCAATGGGTTCAGAAACCTGTCTGAAAAATAGCGTCGAATGATGTTCTTTGACTTTCAGGGCCAAAAAGTCCTGCTTAAGGCAGAATTTGAGGGTACTTCGGGCCTCCTGGTGCAAGCGGGGAGTATATTTTTGGAGCCGCACGCTGGCCGCGAGCAGTTTGAGTACTTATGGGTCCGACACGGATTCCTAATGACAAAATTATGACAGTTTTAGTGAACATGTGTCCATTCTATGGCAGTCCTTGAAAGTACTTCATTTTCTCGTTCGCGTTTGCCTGACTGCCCCAAATTTCTTGTCCTCTATAGTGGAGATATCATTTCCACATATATATTGACCGATGCCAGGAATGCCCTTTTGTTCTTGGTTTTCACGCACATGAGTTACAGCATGCCATCCGGCGAAAACAAAGAGAATAAGGCATATAGCCGCTGGATTTTCTTCAATTTACGGCCAAATGAGATTGCCCGGATCATAGAGCATCTGCAGAAAGGTACGTTTGTCCCTACCACGGGGGCTAATGTCTATAAGCAACATATTCACATGAATTTCCTTCAAAAGGAAGTGCCAATGGATTCAGAAACTTGTCTGAAAAACAGCAACGAATGATGTTCTTTGACTTTCAGGGCCAAAAATTCCTGCTTAAGGCTGAATTTGAGGGTACTCCGGGCCTCCTAGCGCAAGCGGGGAGTATTTTTTGGATTCGCGCACTCGCCGCGAGCAGTTTGAGTACTTATGGGTCGACCCAGACTCCGAATGACAAAATTATGACCGTTTTAGTGAATATCTGTCCAATTATGGCAGTCCTTGAAAGTACTTCATTTTCTCGTGCGCTTTTTACCTGACTGCCCCAAAATTTCTTCTCCTCTATAGTGGAAATATCGTTTCCACATATATATTGACCAATGCCAGAAATGCACTTTTGTTCTTGGCTTTCACGCGCATGAGTTACAACATGCCATCCGACAAAAACAAGGAGAGTAAGGCATATAGCCGCTGGATTTTCTTCAATTTACGGCCAAATGAGGTTGCCGGATCATAGAGCATCTGCACAAAGGTAAGTTTGTCCCTACCAGGGGGACTAATGTCTATAAGCAACATAATCTCACGAATTTCCATCAAGAGGAAGTGCCAATGGGTTCAGAAACCTGTCTGAAAAATAGCGACGAATGATGTTCTTTCACTTTCAGGGCCAAAAGTCCTGCTTAAGGCTGAATTTGAGGGTACTCCGGGCCTCTAGCGCAAGCGGGGAGTATTTTTTTGGATTTTCGCGCTCGCCGCGAGCAGTTTGAGTAGTTATGGGTCCGACACGGACTCCTAATGACAAAATATGACCGTCTTAATGAGCATCTGTCCATTCTATGGCGGTCCTTGAAAGTACTTCATTTTCTCATGCGCTTTTTGCCTAACTGCCACAAAATTTCTTGTCCTCTATAGTGGAGATATCGTTTCCACATATATATTGACCGATGCCAGGAATGCCCTTCAGTTCTTGGCTTTCACGCGCATGATTTACAGCATGCCATCCGGCAAAAACGAGGACAATAAGGCATATAGCCGCTAGATTTTCTTCAATTTACGGCCAAATGAGATTGCCCGGATCATAGAGCATCTACAGAAAGGTGCGTTTGTCCCTACCAGGGGGGCTAATGTCTATCAGCAACATAATCTCTCGAATTTCCGTCAAAAGGAAGTGCCAATGTGATGAGGACATCAATACAATTGTTACACCCACAGCCCCTGCTGCTATACATACTGGACCAATTACTAGAGCTCGTGCACGCCAACTAAATTACCAGGTACTTTCGTTTCTTGGTAATGATTCTAATGTTCATGAGAATATGATGCTGCCTAAATTGGATACATTTGTTTTGCTTACAAATGAAGGGCCTAGCTTGGAGAAGGATGAACATTGGAGCAAGAACAAGCATGGAGATGATGGCATGCGCAAGGGGAACAAGAACGGAGTTACAAGTGATGATTTCAGGACTTTGAAGCCACCATAATGGGTGCATGAAGCCTTGGACGAAATATACAAGATGCCACTTCATAAATTTCGTCCCGAGGCTATTTTAGGTGCTGCGTCACCTTATTATTGGGCCAGGCCCATGTAATTTCGAAATACATAAGTATAGGCTATTTTTAGAGTCCGTATGTGTGGGGAAACAAGAGATAGGGTTGATTTCGGACCCCTCCACCAAGGGCCACGAAATTCCCCCCTCTTCCTCCATATATACAGCCCTTAGGGCATCGTTTAGACTTTGGGTTTTGTTTAGATTAAAAGTTCGCCATAGCTGCAACTTCGCGTACTTCGTTTGTGTTCAACGACCAGACAAAGGCGTCACAGAACCCCACCTTGATCAATAAAGCTTTCATCTTATATTCGCAATATCCAGATTGCAAACTCAGTTTCTTGCTTGTTCTTTGTTTGCTCGCAGGAAACAGACCCTCGTGGTCAGGTTGATCGTGCTCCGGCGTGGTCAATAACCTCTCGGAGTTGGTTTAGCGATTGCTAAGGCGCGACGTCCTCGCACGTTCGTAGTCGGATCGTCAAAGTCGACTTCCAACAAAGCGATATCCATCATCTCATCGAAAGACGGGACACCTTTGCCTCTATCAAGTGGTATCAGATTTCTAGGTTGCTCGGTGAGATTTTACAGTTTTTCGTAGTTTAGATCGAGTCTGTTCTTCAAACCTACAGTCCACGAAAAAGCCACAAAAAAAAATTAGGGTTAGTTCATCATATCCGAACCAATCTGAGCCTTTGCATAATCTTTTTAGGGTTTTGCTTTGTTGAATTTGCGGTTGCATCGTCGGTCTAGTTGCTGGTCTTAGAGTCTAGTCTTTTAGAGTTTCGAGTTCTGGTCATAAGTTGTCACGTCGCCGCCGCACCATCATCATCGCCCCTGCCATCTACCACCACCGCTCCGAATCCGTATCCATATACCACCACCAGTCCGTGCCCATATACCACCACCGATCCATATCCATATACTACCACCGCTACCACCACCGCTGCCATATACCACCACCATATATCCACCACCAATCCGAGTTCCTTGCTTATTAGGTTTGTTTTCGGGATCCATCCAGATTCCGATTCGTGTTTCCTTGCCGGAGTAGGTTTCGGAAAAAAAAAACAGCGCAAAAAAAAAGAGCGAAAAAAAAAATTCAGAGTGTGCTTTTCCCTTGTTTACGTGCCGCGCCGTGATTTTGTTGGTGTTCTAGGCTCGCGTCTCTAGCACAGTCTAGCCTAGGACCAGCACAGTACCGTCGTTGAGCGTTTATTCAACTTTGCATCTCTGAATTGATTATTGCTGACCCTTTTTGCTACCATAGTATACGCCTTCCCAGCTCCACATACATCTACGTCGTGCGTTTGACTCTCCCTGGTAATCGCTCTATCCAAGCTTTGAGAGTTTTGACTACAACGGTTGCCGATCACTGCCTGTTGCTGGGTAAGAACTGGTAAGAATTTGAGTTTTGCTTGACGGATTTGTGACACCCACCACCACCACTTGTTCGTAGTCTGTAGGATCATATTCTTGTGTGTTTCTATTGCTGCTAACCATGCCAGGATCACAAGCCGACGAGATTGACTGGGAGAATTTATCGAACAAGGAGCTTCATGATAAGTTTCAGCAAATGATGACTGAACAGGTGCAAGATGTGCTGAACAATTTTGAAGAGGCCATGGAGAAGATCACTGGCCTTGAGAAGACGTTCGAAACAAAGCTCGATAACAGATTTAATGAATTGCTCGCGCGTCTTCCACCACCACCACCCGCTGCACCTAACGCACCTCTCCAACAACAACAACAACGACTACCTCCACGTCGCGAAATAGAGCTTCGCCGAGCGAGCCGTGTTCCTCTTGCGTTTGGCCAAACTGTTGGTGCTGCTGTTGATACTTCTGTGGCTCCTGCTACTGCTGTTGCTGGTACCCACGAGGATGATGAGTATGCGGGCGATTATGAGGATGAGGTTGATCAAAATCAGATCTACGAGCAGCCACCAGCACCACCACCAGCAGGTCGACCTCAGGTATATATTCGTAATGGTAGGCCTGCACCACCACCTCAGGTACGAGATGATGTCCATATTCCTAAACTGAAATTGAATATTCCACCATTTGAGGGTAGATATGTTCCTGATATATATCTTACTTGGGAGTTAGAAACTGAACAACGATTTACATGTTTACAATATCCTGAGGAGAGACGAGTTGCTGCTGCTGTTTGTGCTTTCACTAGTTTTGCATGTGTATGGTGGTCTGAACATTGTAGATTATATCCTATTCCAACTACTTGGGCTGCTTTGAAAACTGCTATGCGTACGCGTTGGGTTCCACCATATTATCAACGTGAATTGCTTCAAAAATTGCAGCGTTTAAGACAAGGAAAAAATTCTGTAGAAGAATATTATCAGGAATTACAAACTGGCATGATTAGATGTGGTATTGTTGAGGAGAATGAAGCTATGCTTGCACGTTTTCTGGGTGGATTAAATAGAGAGATTCAGACCATTCTAGACTATAAGGAGTATACTAATATCACTCGTTTATTCCATCTTGCTTGTAAAGCTGAACGTGAAGTGCAGGATCGACAAGCATTGGGACGAACTAACTTTTCTGTAGGCCGACCTTCATCATGGACACCACGTGCATCTTCTACTTCAACTGCACCAGCACCTCCATCAGGTGCCACCTCCAGCCGTGATACAAGAAAACAGGCACAACCACCATTATCTGCCAAGAGCGCACCTGCGGGGCCTACACAGCGTTCTTCTTCTTCCATAGCATCAACAGGGCACACAAGTGATATTATTTGTCGTCGTTGTAAGGGAGGAGGTCATTATGCGAGAGAATGCAAATCTCCGCGTGTGATGATTGCTACCGCGGATGGTGGATATGAGTCCGCTAGTGACTATGATGAGGAGACTTTGGCTCTTATTACACGTGAAGAACATGGTGGAGATGATTCTGATAATGAGACGCAATACATGGCTCCTGAAGACGCTGACAGGTATGAATGTTTAGTTGCTCAACGTGTTTTGAGTGTGCAGATCACACAAGCTGAGCAAAATCAGAGGCACAATTTGTTCCATACCAAGGGAGTTGTGAAGGAACGTTCTGTGCGCGTCATCATAGACGGAGGGAGCTGCAACAACTTGGCTAGCATGGAGATGGTCGAGAAGCTTTCTCTCACCACAAGACCACATCCACATCCTTACTACATCCAATGGTTCAACAACAGCGGCAAGGTTAAGGTAACACGTACTGTTCGTGTGCATTTTAGTATATCTACATAAGCTGATTATGTTGATTGTGATGTGGTACCTATGCAAGCATGTTCCCTATTACTTGGTAGACCATGGCAATTTGATAAAAATTCTGTACACCATGGTAGAAACAATCACTATACTCTTGTTCATAAGGATAAAAATATTACTTTGCTTCCTATGACTCCTGATTCCATTTTGAAAGATGATATTAGTAGAGCTAATAAAGCAAAACAGGAGAAGAATATGAGTGAAAATCAGATTGTGGCAAAAGAAGAGCAACAAATGAAGCCTAATAATAAACCATCTAGTGTTGCTTCTGAAATTAAATTGAAAAGTGCATGTTTATTTGCCACCAAATCTGATATTGATAAGCTAGATTTCAGCAAATCTGTTTGCTATGCTTTTGTGTGCAAAGAGGCATTATTTTCATTCGAGGACGTGCCTTCCTCTTTGCCTCTTGCTGTCACTAACATTTTGCAGGAGTTCGCTGACGTCTTTCCACAAGACGTGCCACCGGGATTACCGGCTATTCGAGGGATTGAGCATCAGATTGACTTAATTCCCGGTGCTTCACTGCCAAACCGTGCACCATACCGTACCAATCCAGAGGAGACGAAGGAGATTATGCGTCAAGTACAAGAGCTTCTCGACAAAGGTTATATACGCGAATCCCTGAGTCCTTGTGCTGTTCCTATTATTCTAGTGCCGAAAAAGGATGGTACATCACGTATGTGTGTTGATTGTAGAGGCATTAATAATATTACTATTCGTTATCGTCATCCTATTCCTAGGCTAGATGATATGCTTGATGAATTGAGTGGCTCTACAATATTCTCCAAAGTTGATTTACGTAGTGGATACCATCAAATTCGTATGAAATTGGGAGATGAATGGAAAACAGCATTCAAAACTAAGTTTGGATTATATGAGTGGTAAGTCATGCCTTTTGGGTTAACTAATGCACCTAGTACTTTCATGAGATTAATGAACGAAGTTTTACGTGCTTTCATTGGACGATTTGTGGTAGTTTACTTTGATGACATATTGATTTATAGCAGATCTTTGGAAGAACATTTGGAACGTTTACGTGCTGTTTTTATTGCTCTACGTGATGCACGTTTGTTTGGTAACCTTGGGAAGTGCACCTTTTGCACCGACCGAGTATCTTTTCTTGGCTATGTTGTTACTCCACAGGGAATTGAAGTTGATAAAGCCAAGATTGAAGCTATTGAGAGTTGGCCGCAGCCCAAAACGGTCACACAAGTGAGGAGTTTTCTTGGCCTCGCTAGATTCTATAGGCGTTTTGTGAGAGATTTCAGCACCATTGCTGCACCTCCCAATGAGCTTACAAAGAAAGATGTGCCTTTTCTTTGGGGTACCGCACAGGAAGAAGCCTTCACAGTATTGAAAGATAAGTTGACACATGCTCCTTTACTCCAACTTCCTGATTTTAATAAGACTTTTGAGCTTGAATGTGATGCTAGTGGAATTGGATTAGGAGGTGTGTTATTACAAGATGGCAAACCTGTTGCATACTTTTCTGAAAAATTGAGTGGGCCTAGTTTGAATTATTCTACTTATGATAAAGAATTATATGCTCTTGTTCGGACTTTAGAAACATGGCAACATTATTTATGGCCCAAAGAATTTGTTATACATTCTGATCATGAATCTTTGAAACATATTAAAAGTCAAGCTAAACTGAATCGTAGACATGCTAAATGGGTTGAATTCATTGAGACTTTCCCTTATGTCATTAAACACAAGAAGGGAAAAGAAAATGTTATCGCTGATGCATTGTCTCGTCGCTATACTATGCTTTCACAACTTGACTTCAAAATATTTGGTTTGGAGACCATCAAAGATCAATATGTGCATGATGCTGATTTTAAAGATGTAATGTAGAATTGTAAAGAAGGAAGAATGTGGAACAAGTTTGTTGTTAACGATGGATTTGTGTTTCGTGCTAACAAGCTATGCATTCCAGCTAGCTCCGTTCGTCTTTTGTTGTTGCAGGAGGCGCATGGAGGAGGATTAATGGGACACTTTGGCGTGAAGAAGACGGAGGACGTACTTGCTACACATTTCTTTTGGCCAAAGATGAGACGGGATGTTGAGCGTTTTATTGCTCGCTGCACTACATGTCAAAAAGCTAAGTCACGACTCAATCCTCATGGTTTATATATGCCTTTGCCTGTACCTAGTGTTCCTTGGGAGGATATATCTATGGACATTGTTTTAGGTTTACCTCGAACAAAGAAGGGGAGGGATAGCATATTTGTTATCGTGGATAGATTCTCGAAAATGGCACACTTTATACCATGTCATAAAAGTGATGATGCTGTTAATGTTGCTGATTTGTTCTTTCGTGAAATTATTCGCTTGCATGGTGTGCCAAATACTATTGTTTCAGATCGTGATACTAAATTTCTTAGCCACTTTTGGAGATGTTTATGGGCTAAGTTGGGGACTAAACTGCTTTTTAGTACTACTTGTCACCCCCAAACTGATGGACAAACTGAAGTAGTCAATAGAACGTTGTCTACTATGCTTAGGGCTGTTTTGAAGAATAATAAGAAAATGTGGGAGGAATGCTTGCCTCATATTGAATTTGCTTATAATCGTTCATTGCATTCTACTACTAAGATGTGCCCTTTTGAAGTTGTGTATGGTTTCCTACCTCGTGCACCTATTGATTTGTTGCCTCTTCCATCTTCGGAGAAGGTTAATTTTGATGCTAAACAACGTGCTGAATTGATTTTAAAAATGCATGAGTTAACTAAGGAAAACATTGAGAGCATGAATGCTAAATATAAACTTGCTGGAGATAAGGGTAGAAAACATGTTGTGTTTGCACCTGGAGATCTTCTTTAGTTACATTTGCGTAAGGATAGATTTCCTGATTTGCGCAAATCAAAGTTAATGCCACGTGCTGATGGTCCCTTTAAGGTGTTAGAGAAAATAAATGATAATGCATATAAACTTGAGCTGCCTGCAGATTTTGGGGTTAGTCCCACTTTTAACATTGCAGATTTGAAGCCTTATTTGGGTGAGGAAGATGAACTTCCGTCGAGGACGACTTCATTTCAAGAAGGGGAGGATGATGAGGACATCAATACAATTGTTACACCCACAGCCCCTGCTGCTATACATACTGGACCAATTACTAGAGCTCGTGCACGCCAACTAAATTACCAGGTACTTTCGTTTCTTGGTAATGGTTCTAATGTTCATGAGAATATGATGCTGCCTAAATTGGATACATTTGTTTTGCTTACAAATGAAGGGCCTAGCTTGGAGAAGGATGAACATTGGAGCAAGAACAAGCATGGAGATGATGGCATGCGCAAGGGGAACAAGAACGGAGTTACAAGTGATGATTTCAGGACTTTGAAGCCACCATAATGGGTGCATGAAGCCTTAGACGAAATATACAAGATGCCACTTCATAAATTTCGTCCCGAGGCTATTTTAGGTGTTGCGTCACCTTATTATTGGGCCAGGCCCATGTAATTTCGAAATACATAAGTATAGGCTATTTTTAGAGTCCGTATGTGTGGGGAAACAAGAGATAGGGTTGATTTCGGACCCCTCCACCAAGGGCCACGAAATTCCCCCCTCTTCCTCCATATATACAGCCCTTAGGGCATCGTTTAGACTTTGGGTTTTGTTTAGATTAAAAGTTCGCCATAGCTGCAACTTCGCGTACTTCGTTTGTGTTCAACGACCAGACAAAGGCGTCACAGAACCCCACCTTGATCAATAAAGCTTTCATCTTATATTCGCAATATCCAGATTGCAAACTCAGTTTCTTGCTTGTTCTTCGTTTGCTCACAGGAAACAGACCCTCGTGGTCAGGTTGATCGTGCTCTGGCGTGGTCAATAACCTCTCGGAGTTGGTTTAGCGATTGCTAAGGCGCGACGTCCTCGCACGTTCGTAGTCGGATCGTCAAAGTCGACTTCCAAGAAAGCGATATCCATCATCTCATCGAAAGACGGGACACCTTTGTCTCTATCACAATGGGTTCAGAAACCTGTCTGAAAAATAGCGTCGAATGATGTTCTTTGACTTTCAGGGCCAAAAAGTCCTGCTTAAGGCGGAATTTGAGGGTACTTCGGGCCTCCTGGTGCAAGCGGGGAGTATATTTTTGGAGTCACACGCTGGCCGCGAGCAGTTTGAGTACTTATTGGTCCGACACGGACTCCTAATGACAAAATTATGACCATTTTAGTGAACATCTGTCCATTCTATGGCAGTCCTTGAAAGTACTTCATTTTCTCGTGCGCGTTTGCCTGACTACCCCAAATTTCTTGTCCTCTATAGTGGAGATATCATTTCCACATATATATTGACCGATGCCAGAATGCCCTTTTGTTCTTGGTTTTCACGCACATGAGTCACAGCATGCCATCCGGCGAAAACAAGGAGAATAAGGCATATAGCCGCTGGATTTTCTTTAATTTACGGCCAAATGAGATTGCCCGGATCATAGAGCATCTGCAAAAAGGTACGTTTGTCCCTACCACGGGGGCTAATGTCTATAAGCAACATATTCACATGAATTTCCTTCAAAAGGAAGTGCCAATGGATTCAGAAACTTGTCTGAAAAACAGCAACAAATGATGTTCTTTGACTTTCAGGGCCAAAAATTCCTGCTTAAGGCTGAATTTGAGGGTACTCCGGGCCTCCTAGCGCAAGCGGGGAGTATTTTTTTGGATTTTTGCGCTCACCGCGAGCAGTTTGAGTACTTATGGGTCCGACACGGACTCCTAATGACTAAATATGACCGTCTTAATGAGCATCTGTCCATTCTATGGCAGTCCTTGAAAGTACTTCATTTTCTCGTGCGCTTTTTGCCTAACTGCCACAAAATTTCTTGTCCTCTATAGTGGAGATATCGTTTCCACATATATATTGACCGATGCCAGGAATGCCCTTCAGTTCTTGGCTTTCACGCGCATGAGTTACACCAAGCCATCCGGCAAAAACGAGGACAATAAGGCATATAGCCGCTAGATTTTCTTCAATTTACGGCCAAATGAGATTGCCCGGATCATAGAGCATCTGCAGAAAGGTGCGTTTGTCCCTACCAGGGGGGCTAATGTCTATAAGCAACATAATCTCTCGAATTTCCGTCAAAAGGAAGTGCCAATGGGTTCAGAAACCTGTCTGAAAAATAGCGTCGAATGATGTTCTTTGACTTTCAGGGCCAAAAAGTCCTGCTTAAGGCTGAATTTGAGGGTACTTCGGGCCTCCTGGTGCAAGCGGGGAGTATATTTTTGGAGTCGCACGCTGGCCGCGAGCAGTTTGAGTACTTATGGGTCCGACACGGACTCCTAATGACAAAATTATGACCATTTTATTGAACATCTGTCCATTCTATGGCAGTCCTTGAAAGTACTTCATTTTCTCGTGCGTGTTTTGCCTGACTGCCCCAAAATTTCATGGCCTCTATAGTGGAGATATCGTTTCCACATATATATTGACCGATGCCAGGAATGCCCTTTTGTTCTTGGCTTTCACGCGTATGATTTACAGCATGCCATTCGGTGAAAACAAGGAGAATAGGGCATATAGCCGCTGGATTTTCTTCAATTTATGGCCAAATGAGATTGTCCGGATCATAGAGCATCTGCAGAAAGGTACGTTTGTCCCTACCAGGGGGTTAATGTCTATAAGCAACATAATCTCTCGAACTTCCTTCAAAAGGAAGTGCCAATGGGTTCAGAAACCTGTCTGAAAAATAGCGTCGAATGATGTTCTTTGACTTTCAGGGCCAAAAAGTCCTGCTTAAGGCTGAATTTGAGGGTACTCCGGGCCTCCTGGTGCAAGCGGGGAGTAAATTTTTGGAGTCGCACGCTGGTCGCGAGCAGTTTGAGTACTTATGGGTCCAACACGGACTCCTAATGACAAAATTATGACAGTTTTAGTGAACATGTGTCCATTCTATGGCAGTCCTTGAAAGTACTTCATTTTCTCGTGCGCGTTTGCCTGACTGCCCCAAATTTCTTGTCCTCTATAGTGGAGATATCATTTCCACATATATATTGACCGATGCCAGGAATGCCCTTTTGTTCTTGGTTTTCACGCACATGAGTTACAGCATGCCATCCGGCGAAAACAAGGAGAATAAGGCATATAGCCGCTGGATTTTCTTCAATTTACGGCCAAATGAGATTGCCCGGATCATAGAGCATCTGCAGAAAGGTACGTTTGTCCCTACCACGGGGGCTAATGTCTATAAGCAACATATTCACATGAATTTCCTTCAAAAGGAAGTGCCAATGGATTCAGAAACTTGTCTGAAAAACAGCAACGAATGATGTTCTTTGACTTTCAGGGCCAAAAATTCCTGCTTAAGGCTGAATTTGAGGGTACTCTGGGCCTCCTAGCGCAAGCGGGGAGTATTTTTTGGATTCACGCACTCGCCGCGAGCAGTGTGAGTACTTATGGGTCGACCCAGACTCCGAATGACAAAATTATGACCGTTTTAGTGAACATCTGTCCAATTATGGCAGTCCTTGAAAGTACTTCATTTTCTCGTGCGCTTTTTACCTGACTGCCCCAAAATTTCTTGTCCTCTATAGTGGAAATATCGTTTCCACAAATATATTGACCGATGCCAGGAATGCCCTTTTGTTCTTGCCTTTCACGCGCATGAGTTACAACATGCCATCCGACAAAAACAAGGAGAGTAAGGCATATAGCCGCTGGATTTTCTTCAATTTACGGGCAAATGAGATTGCCCGGATCATCGAGCATCTGCACAAAGGTAAGTTTGTCCCTACCAGGGGGACTAATGTCTATAAGCAACATAATCTCACGAATTTCCATCAAGAGGAAGTGCCAATGGGTTCAGAAACCTGTCTGAAAAATAGCGACGAATGATGTTCTTTGACTTTCAGGGCCAAAAGTCCTGCTTAAGGCTGAATTTGAGGGTACTCCAGGCCTCCTGGCGCAAGCGGGGAGTATTTTTTTGGATTTTCGCGCTCGCCGCGAGCAGTTTGAGTACTTATGGGTCCGACACGGACTCCTAATGACAAAATAGGACCGTCTTAATGAGCATCTGTCCATTCTATGGCAGTCCTTGAAAGTACTTCATTTTCTCGTGCGCTTTTTGCCTAACTGCCCCAAAATTTCTTGTCCTCTATAGTGGAGATATCGTTTCCACATATATATTGACCGATGCCAGGAATGCCCTTCAGTTCTTGGCTTTCACGCGCATGAGTTACACCAAGTGATGAGGACATCAATACAATTGTTACACCCACAGCCCCTGCTGCTATACATACGGGACCAATTACTAGAGCTCGTGCACACCAACTAAATTACCAGGTACTTTCGTTTCTTGGTAATGATTCTAATGTTCATGAGAATATGATGCTGCCTAAATTGGATACATTTGTTTTGCTTACAAATGAAGGGCCTAGCTTGGAGAAGGATGAACATTGGAGCAAGAACAAGCATGGAGATGATGGCATGCGCAAGGGGAACAAGAACGGAGTTACAAGTGATGATTTCAGGACTTTGAAGCCACCATAATGGGTGCATGAAGCCTTGGACGAAATATACAAGATGCCACTTCATAAATTTCGTCCCGAGGCTATTTTAGGTGCTGCGTCACCTTATTATTGGGCCAGGCCCATGTAATTTCGAAATACATAAGTATAGGCTATTTTTAGAGTCCGTATGTGTGGGGAAACAAGAGATAGGGTTGATTTCGGACCCCTCCTCCAAGGGCGACGAAATTCCCCCCCTCTTCCTCCATATATACAGCCCTTAGGGCATCGTTTAGACTTTGGGTTTTGTTTAGATTAAAAGTTCGCCATAGCTGCAACTTCGCGTACTTCGTTTGTGTTCAACGACCAGACAAAGGCGTCACAGAACCCCACCTTGATCAATAAAGCTTTCATCTTATATTCGCAATATCCAGATTGCAACCTCAGTTTCTTGCTTGTTCTTCGTTTGCTCGCAGGAAACAGACCCTCGAGGTCAGGTTGATCGTGCTCCGGCGTGGTCAATAACCTCTCGGAGTTGGTTTAGCGATTGCTAAGGCGCGACGTCCTCGCACGTTCGTAGTCGGATCGTCAAAGTCGACTGCCACCCAAGCGATATCCATCATCTCATCGAAAGACGGGACACCTTTGCCTCTATCAAGTGGTATCAGATTTCCAGGTTGCTCGGTGAGATTTTACAGTTTTTCGTAGTTTAGATCGAGTCTGTTCTTCATACCTATAGTCCACGAAAAAGCCACAAAAAAAATTAGGGTTAGTTCATCATATCCGAACCAATCTGAGCCTTTGCATAATCTTTTTAGGGTTTTGCTTTGTTGAATTTGCGGTTGCATCGTCGTGTCTAGTTGCTGGTCTTAGAGTCTAGTCTTTTAGAGTTTCGAGTTCTGGTCATAAGTTGTCACGCCGCCGCCGCACCATCATCGTCACCCCTGCCATCTACCACCACCGCTTATCCGCCACCGCTTCGAATCCGTATCCATATACCACCACAGCTGTCATATACCACCACCGCTGCCATCTACCACCATATATCCACCACCAATCTGAGTTCTTGTCATATTAGGTTTGTTTTCGAGATCCATCTAGATTCCGATTCGTGTTTCCTTGCCGGAGTAGTTTTCGGAAAAAAAGAGTCCGGAAACCACGCTCCGTTTAGGCCCAAAATTTTTTGAAAACGCATTTTTCGAAAAAAATTCTGGCTATCCTATTTTTAGGTGTTTCTGAGTGTTTTGAGACAGGTGCCATTATAGGAATTTTTTTTTGACCCGTTTCCAGTTTTTGGGTCCGGGCAGTCAAAAAACAAAATTTTTGGTCGAAAAAATTTCGTGCCCATCCTGTCAGTTTGAGCTAGGAAGAGTTTTGAGACACTCGCCATTATAGTGATTTTTCGCAAAAAAAAAGCAGCGCAAAAAAAAGAGCGCAAAAAAAGAGCGAATTTTTTTTCCAGAGTGTGCTTTTCCCTTGTTTACGTGCTGCGCCGTGATTTTGTTGGTGTTCTAGGCTCGCGTCTCTAGCACAGTCTAGCCTAGGACCAGCACAGTACCGTCGTTGAGCGTTTATTCAACTTTGCATCTCTGAATTGATTATTGCTGACCCTTTTTGCTACCATACTATAGGCCTTCCCAGCTCCACATACATCTACGTCGTGCGTTTGACTCTCCCTGGTAATCGCTCTATCCAAGCTTTGAGAGTTTTTGACTACAACGGTTGCCGATCACCGCCTGCTGCTGGGTAAGAACTGGTAAGAATTTGAGATTTGCTTGACGGATTTGTGACACCCACCACCACCTCTTGTTAGTAGTCTGTAGGATCATATTCTTGTGTGTTTCTATTGCTGCTAACCATGCCAGGATCACAAGCCGACAAGACTGACTGGGAGAACATGACGAATAAGGATTTGCATGATAAATTTCAGCAAATGATGAGTGAACAGGTGCAAGATGTGCTAAACAGATTTGAAGAGGCCATGGAGAAGATAGATGGCATGGAGAAGACGTTCGAAACAAAGCTCGATAACAAGTTTAATGAATTGCTCGCGCGTCTTCCACCACCACCACCCGCTGCACCTAACGCACCTCTCCAACAACAACAACAACGACTACCTCCACGTCGCGAAATAGACCTCCGCCGAGCGAGCCGTGTTCCTCTTGCG
This sequence comes from Triticum aestivum, assembly GCF_018294505.1. NCBI lineage: Eukaryota > Viridiplantae > Streptophyta > Magnoliopsida > Poales > Poaceae > Triticum > Triticum aestivum. The sequence goes on from NC_057810.1 coordinate 331,838,317, forward strand.
TTTGGCCAAACTGTTGGTGCTGCTGTTGATACTTCTGTGGCTCCTGCTGCTGATGCGGAGGAGGATGATTATGTGGGAGATTACGAGGATGAGGTTGCTCAAAATCAGAACTACGTGCAACCTCCAGCACCACCACCAGCAGGTCGACCTCAGATATATATTCGTAATGGTAGGCCTGCGCCACCACCTCAGGTACGAGATGATGTCCATATTCCTAAACTGAAATTGAATATTCCACCATTTGAGGGTAGATATGTTCCTGATATATATCTTACTTGGGAGTTAGAAACTGAACAACATTTTACATGTTTACAATATCCCGAGGAGAGACGGGTTGCTGCTGCTGTTTGTGCTTTCACTAGTTTTGCATGTGTCTGGTGGTCTGAACATTGTAGATTATATCCTATTTCAACTACTTGGGCTGCTTTGAAAACTGCTATGCGTACGCGTTGGGTTCCACCATATTATCAACGTGAATTGCTTCAAAAATTGCAGCGTTTAAGACAAGGAAAAAATTCTGTAGCAGAATATTATCAGGAATTACAAACTGGCATGATTCGATGTGGTATTGTTGAGGAGAATGAAGCTATGCTTGCACGTTTTCTGGGTGGATTAAATAGAGAGATTCAGACCATTCTAGACTATAAGGAGTATACTAATATCACTCGTTTATTCCATCTTGCTTGTAAAGCTGAACGTGAAGTGCAGGATCGACAAGCATTGGGGCGAACTAACTTTTCTGCAGGCCGACCTTCATCATGGACACCACGTGCATCTTCTACTTCAACTGCTCCAACACCTCAATCAGGTGCCTCCTACAGCCGTGATACAAGAAAACAGGAACAACCACCATTATCTGCCAAGAGCGCACCTGCCGGGCCTGCACAGAGTTCTTCTTCTTCCAGGGCATCAACAGGGCACACAAGTGATATTATTTGTCGTCGTTGTAAGGGAGGAGGTCATTATGCGAGAGAATGCAAATCTCCGCGTGTGATGATTGCTACCGAGGGTGGTGGATATGAGTCCGCTAGTGACTATGATGAGGAGACATTGGCTCTTATTACACGTGAAGAACATGGTGGAGATGATTCTGATCATGAGACGCAATACATGGCTCCTGAAGACGCTGACAGGTATGAATGTTTAGTTGCTCAATGTGTTTTGAGTGTGCAGGTCACACAAGCTGAGCAAAATCAGAGGCACAATTTGTTCCATACCAAGGGAGTTGTGAAGGAACGTTCTGTGCGCGTCATAATAGACGGAGGGAGCTGCAACAACTTGGCTAGCATGGAGATGGTGGAGAAGCTTTCTCTCACCACAAGACCACATCCACATCCTTACTACATCCAATGGTTCAACAACAGCGGCAAGGTTAAGGTAACACGTACTGTTCGTGTGCATTTTAGTATCTCTACATATGCTGATTATGTTGATTGTGATGTGGTACCTATGCAAGCATGTTCCTTATTACTTGGTAGACCATGGCAATTTGATAAAAATTCTGTACACCATGGTAGAAACAATCACTATACTCTTGTTCATAATGATAGAGGCAAAGGTGTCCCGTCTTTCGATGAGATGATGGATGTCGCTTTGGTGGCAGTCGACTTTGACGATCCGACTATGAACGTGCGAGGACGTCGTGCCTTAGCAATCGCTAAACCAACTCTGAGAGGTTATTGACCACGCCGGAGCACGATCGACCTGACCACGAGGGTCTGTTTCCTGCGAGCAAACGAAGAACAAGCAAGAAACTGAGATTGCAATCTGGATATTGCGAATATAAGATGAAAGCTTATTGATCAAGGTGGGGTTCTGTGACGCCTTTGTCTGGTCGTTGAACACAAACGAAGTACGCAAAGTTGCAGCTATGGCGAACTTTTAATCTAAACAAAACCCAAAGTCTAAACAATGCCCTAAGGGCTGTATATATGGAGGAAGAGGGGGGAATTTCGTGGCCCTTGGTGGAGGGGTCCGAAATCAACCCTATCTCTTGTTTCCCCACACATACGGACTCTAAAAATAGCCTATACTTATGTATTTCGAAATTACATGGGCCTGGCCCAATAATAAGGTGACGCAGCACCTATAATAACCTCGGGACGAAATTTATGAAGTGGCATCTTGTATATTTCGTCCAAGGCTTCATGCGCCCATTATGGTGGCTTCAAAGTCCTGAAATCATCACTTGTAACTCCCTTCTTGTTCCCCTTGCGCATGCCATCATCTCCATGCTTGTTCTTGCTCCAATGTTCATCCTTCTCCAAGCTAGGCCCTTTATTTGTAAGCAAAACAAATGTATCCAATTTAGGCAGCATCATATTCTCATGAACATTAGAATCATTACCAAGAAACGAAAGTACCTGGTAATTTAGTTGGCGTGCGCGAGCTCTAGTAATTGGTCCAGTATGTATAGCAGCAGGGCCTGTGGGTGTAACAATTGTATTGATGTCCTCATCACATAAGGATAAAAATATTACTTTGCTTCCTATGACTCCTGATTCCATTTTGAAAGATGATATTAATAGAGCTAATAAAGCAAAACAGGAGAAGAATAAGAGTGAAAATCAGATTGTGGCAAAAGAATTTGAGCAACAAATGAAGCCTAATAATAAACCATCTAGTGTTGCTTCTGAAATTAAATTGAAAAGTGCATGTTTATTTGCCACCAAATCTGATATTGATAAGCTAGATTTCAGCAAATCTGTTTGCTATGCTTTTGTGTGCAAAGAGGCATTATTTTCATTTGAGGATGTGCCTTCCTCTTTGCCTCCTGCTGTCACTAACATTTTGCAGGAGTTCGCTGACGTTTTTCCACAAGACGTGCCACCGGGATTACCGCCTATTCGAGGGATTGAGCATCAGATTGACTTAATTCCCGGTGCTTCACTGCCAAACCGTGCACCATACCGTACCAATCTAGAGGAGACGAAGGAGATTATGCATCAAGTACAAGAGCTTCTCGACAAAGGTTATATACGCGAATCCCTTAGTCCTTGTGATAGAGGCGAGGGTGTCCCGATCTTTCGATGAGATGATAACTATCGATTTGGTGGAGACGACTTTGACGATCCGACTACAAACGTGCACGACGTTGCGCCTTAGCAATCGCTAAACCAATCTCCTGAGGTTACTGACGATGTCGAAAGCACGGTCAGCCTGACCACGAAGGTCTATTCCTGCAAGCAATCGAAGAACGAGCAAGAATATGATAAAGCAATCTGAATATTGCAAATATATATGAGGTATTGATAATGGTGGGGATCCGTAAGCGGTTTTGGTCTGGTCGTTGGACACAAACGAAGTACACGAAGTTGCAATGGCTAACTTTTAACTAAACAAATCCCAAGGAAAAGCTACTAGATGGATCTACTTATATAGGAGCAAGGGGTGGCGGCCAAGGAGGTGGGAGGACGTCCCAAGGCAGCCTAAAACTAAATCTAGGTCGTACAAGGCCAATGGGCCCAAGTGGAGGTGATGTAACACCTTTGGACTTGTAGTTTGACTCGGATTCTGCTGCAGCATCAGATTGTTTCGTCCACAACTCAACGCTCCGGACGAATTTGAAGGTGATTCCAATTGGGTTGGAAAGTGCACGAAATCTAGTTTCCAACAAAAAAAGAATCACCCAATTCGGAGTCCGTATGAAAAACTTGTGTGCGTTTTGAGTCAGGTATGTCTGTGTAGTCCGAATCTGAATCCAGAACGTGAGAGACTTGGACTCTATCTTCTCTTGGGCCAAAAGTGACGTGAGAGAACTTTTTGGACAGCAAATAAACATCTCTTTCTTCCTTATCTTCATATGTGGATTGTACAAATGTCCCATACACCTGCAATTAGACAAAACACAAAAGTGTGTGAAGTATTTTTGTTCTGGATAACATAAATAGATTATTGAATAGTTTGCACTAGAAATCATCTGACAAATATGCATATATGCAATATTTTTGGTCATATCCAAGGTAGTCATGTCCTCATCATCCTCCCCTTCTTGAAAATAAAGTTGTCCTCAGCGTTGCTTAATCTGAAATGTGGCTAACAAAAGAGACAAGGTGTACATGTTGTATATGTATATGTCATCCATTTTTACTTCCCTTGATTTTTGCATATATGACACATGAATAGATGAGTAACTTGCATAGTTCATAAAATCTAAAGCCAAAAAATTAGCACAAGAAGTAGAAGGCATGAAAATATTGCAACTCAGTTTGCACATATAAGTGAAGCTCTTATTCATTTCAAAAGATTGACAATGTTCATCATTAAACCATCCCAACATTGGTGAATAAACCTTACTTGCATCAAATTTACATGCTACAACATGCTTAAATAAGCAAACATGCAACAAGTCATTCAACACAGAATCATCACCAAGATTAGAGGTCATATCAAAATGATTAAACATTGGTTCTTTTGCATCAATAGTTAATTCAATGGGTGCACTCAAAATTGTTGGTATTTCAGTTGTTTGATCACATGGCAAAGTCAAATTATCAACGTAGTCCTCTAAAATAGGTGGTGTGATCAAAGTAGTGGGTAGCTCATCAGATGGTGCATTCAAATTGACAAGGCATTCATCATTCTTATGTAGAGATGGAAGATCAGTACCTTTATCATTACCTCTTATGATCAACTCAGATGATGTAGCCACTCTCGGGGGCGATGTGTCACATGGTGGAGGTGATGTAGTCCTGACAACAACGGATGTGGTTGTCATAGTATGCCTAGTAGTTGAAGGAACAATCATATCAACTCTTGGAATGTGCACCGTGCGCTTGTTCTCCTCGTGGCCAACACGTCGTTTTATTTCCTGTTCAGCTTTGCAAGCAAGATGAAACAAATGGTCCATAGGATAACACTCTTCATGAATTAGTATCTCTTGAATATCACGGTTTAATCCTCCCCAAAATCTATCCATAAAATCATCTTCACTTTCTTCTGAAGAGGAATGCAACAAGGTAGTTTGTAAATCATCATAATATTTTGTTACAGTTTCACTACCTTGTTTTAAGTGTTGCAACTTCTTAATCATGTCACGAGTATAATAAGCAGGGACGAAAGTATGTCGCATGGCAAGTTTTGTTACAGTTTCTCACGCTTTTTTTTCTTTTTCTTCTTCCTCTTTTTCTTTTTTTTTCTTTCCTTTTTTCTCTCTTTTTTTCTTTATCTTCTTTTTCTCCCTCTTTCCAAGACAAACTAGATAAGATGCAGATTCGATCAAGCGAAGATGTGAATGATCTCAACTATGATTATGACAATGAACGGTGGGTAGCACGTGGTGGAAACTGATGGATGGATGGTGGACAGCGGAAGGGATAACGATGCAGCGGTGGCGTGACAAATGTGAACAGAACTCGAAACTCTAAACGAACTAGACATAGGACCAGCAAGTCGACACGACGATGCAACCGATAATTCAATAGTGCATACAATGTAAAGAAAATTGCAAAGGCTCAGACTGGCTTGGACAAAGGATGAATAGATCTATCTTTTTTTTGTGGCTTTTTCTTGGACAATAGGTAAGAAAATAAATCTAATCTAGGGAAAACTGGAAATTCTCACCGAGCAACCTGAAAAATGATACCACTTGATAGAGGCGAGGGTGTCCCGATCTTTTGATGAGATGATAACTATCGATTTGGTGGAGACGACTTTGACGATCCGACTACAAACGTGCACGACGCTGTGCCTTAGCAATCGCTAAACCAATCTCCTGAGGTTACTGACGATGCCGAAAGCACGGTCAGCCTGACCATGAAGGTCTATTCCTGCAAGCATAACCAGTGAAAGAATGCTACTAACTCAAGCTTTCCAATGCAAAAAGAATCACTCAATTCCGAGTTGATATGAGGAGTCAAATAATTCTAAAACTGGCCTGAAAAATTGGAACAAGCTGTGTTCACGAACTTCGGAGGGCAAAAAGACCTATTTAGAAGCCGATTTTGAGGTGTCAAATATTGAACTTGCTTCTGCAACTATTTAGATGCGGCTCGTCTCTATCTTCAATTTGAGTACTCATGGAGCCAAAACGGACTTCGTATGAGTAAGATACACCTGTTTTACTAAACAGTGCGCAAAATAGATTCCAATCCGAATTCAGGTACGAGATTGATTCTAGATAGATCCAATTTTTTTTCTTCTCTCTTTTTTTTCTCACGCTTTTTTTTCTTTTTCTTCTCCATCTTTTTCTTTTTTTTCTTTCCTTTTTTCTCTCTTTTTTTTCTTTATCTTCTTTTTCTCCCTCTTTCCAAGACAAACTAGATAAGATGCAGACTCGATCAAGCGAAGATGTGAATGATATCAACTATGATTATGACAATGAACGGTGGGTAGCACGTGGTGGAAACTGATGGATGGATGGTGGACAGCGGAAGGGATAACGATGTAGCGGTGGCGTGACAAATGTGAACAGAACTCGAAACTCTAAACGAACTAGACACTAAGACCAGCAAGTCGACACGACGATGCAACAGATAATTCAATAGTGCATACAATGTAAAGAAAATTGCAAAGGCTCAGACTGGCTTGGACAAAGGATGAATAGATTGCTGTTCCTATTATTCTAGTGCCGAAAAAGGATGGTACATCACGTATGTGTGTTGATTGTAGAGGCATTAATAATATTACTATTCGTTATCGTCATCCTATTCCTAGGCTAGATGATATGCTTGATGAATTGAGTGGCTCTACAATATTCTCCAAAGTTGATTTGCGTAGTGGCTACCATCAAATTCGTATGAAATTGGGAGATGAATGGAAAACAGCATTTAAAACTAAGTTTGGATTATATGAGCGGTTAGTCATGCCTTTTGGGTTAACTAATGCACCTAGTACTTTCATGAGATTAATGAACGAAGTTTTACGTGCTTTCATTGGACGATTTGTGGTAGTTTACTTTGATGACATATTGATTTATAGCAGATCTTTGGAAGAACATTTGGAACATTTACGTGCTATTTTTATTGCTCTACGTGATGCACGTTTGTTTGGTAACCTTGGGAAGTGCACCTTTTGCACCGACCGAGTATCTTTTCTTGGCTATGTTGTTACTCCACAGGGAATTGAAGTTGATAAAGCCAAGATTGAAGCTATTGAGAGTTGGCCGCAGCCCAAAACGGTCACACAAGTGAGCAGTTTTCTTGGCCTCGCTGGATTCTATAGGCGTTTTGTGAGAGATTTCAGCACCATTGCTGCACCTCTCAATGAGCTTACAAAGAAAGATGTGCCTTTTCTTTGGGGTAACGCATAGGAAGAAGCCTTCACGGTATTGAAAGATAAGTTGACACATGCTCCTTTACTCCAACTTCCTGATTTTAATAAGACTTTTGAGCTTGAATGTGATGCTAGTGGAATTGGATTAGGAGGTGTGTTATTACAAGATGGCAAACCTGTTGCATACTTTTCTGAAAAATTGAGTGGGCCTAGTCTGAATTATTCTACTTATGATAAAGAATTATATGCTCTTGTTCGGACTTTAGAAACATGGCAACATTATTTATGGCCCAAAGAATTTGTTATACATTCTGATCATGAATCTTTGAAACATATTAAAAGTCAAGCTAAACTGAATCGTAGACATGCTAAATGGGTTGAATTCATTGAGACTTTCCCTTATGTCATTAAACACAAGAAGGGAAAAGAAAATGTTATTGCTGATGCATTGTCTCGTCGCTATACTATGCTTTCACAACTTGACTTCAAAATATTTGGTTTGGAGACCATCAAAGATCAATATGTGCATGATGCTGATTTTAAAGATGTAATGTAGAATTGTAAAGAAGGAAGAATGTGGAACAAGTTTGTCGTTAACGATGGATTTGTGTTTCGTGCTAACAAGCTATGCATTCCAGCTAGCTCCGTTCGTCTTTTGTTGTTGCAGGAGGCGCATTGATAGAGGCGGAGGTGTCCCGTCTTTGGATGAGATGATGGATTTCGCTTTGGTGGAAATTGATTTTGACGATCCGACTACGAACGTGCGAGGACGTCGCGCCTTAGCAATCGCTAAACCAACTCCGAGAGGTTATTGACCACGCCGGAGCACGATCAACCTGACCACGAGGGTCTGTTTCCTGCGAGCAAACGAAGAACAAGCAAGAAACTGAGATTGCAATCTGGATATTGCAAATATAAGATGAAAGCTTTATTGATCAAGGTGGGGTTCTGTGACGCCTTTGTCTGGTCGTTGAACACAAACGAAGTACGCGAAGTTGCAGCTATGGCGAACTTTTAATCTAAACAAAACCCAAAGTCTAAACGATGCCCTAAGGGCTGTATATATGGAGGAAGAGGGGGGAATTTCGTGGCCCTTGGTGGAGGGGTCCGAAATCAACCCTATCTCTTGTTTCCCCACACATACGGACTCTAAAAATAGCCTATACTTATGTATTTCGAAGTTACATGGGCCTGGCCCAATAATAAGGTGACGCAGCACCTAAAATAGCCTCGGGACGAAATTTATGAAGTGGCATCTTGTATATTTCGTCCAAGGCTTCATGCACCCATTATGGTGGCTTCAAAGTCCTGAAATCATCACTTGTAACTCCGTTCTTGTTCCCCTTGCGCATGCCATCATCTCCATGCTTGTTCTTGCTCCAATGTTCATCCTTCTCCAAGCTAGGCCCTTCATTTGTAAGCAAAACAAATGTATCCAATTTAGGCAGCATCATATTCTCATGAATATTAGAATCATTACCAAGAAATGAAAGTACCTGGTAATTTAGTTGGCGTGCACGAGCTCTAGTAATTGGTCCAGTATGTATAGCAGCAGGGGCTGTGGGTGTAACAATTGTATTGATGTCCTCATCAAAAACGGTCACACAAGTGAGGAGTTTTCTTGGCCTCGCTGGATTCTATAGGCGTTTTGTGAGAGATTTCAGCACCATTGCTGCACCTCTCAATGAGCTTACAAAGAAAGATGTGCCTTTTCTTTGGGGTACTGCACAGGAAGAAGCTTTCACGGTATTGAAAGATAAGTTGACACATGCTCCTTTACTCCTACTTCCTGATTTTAATAAGACTTTTGAGCTTGAATGTGATGCTAGTGGAATTGGATTAGGAGGTGTGTTATTACAAGATGGCAAATCTGTTGCATACTTTTCTGAAAAATTGAGTGGGCCTAGTCTGAATTATTCTACCTATGATAAAGAATTATATGCTCTTGTTCGGACTTTAGAAACATGGCAACATTATTTATGGCCCAAAGAATTTGTTATACATTCTGATCATGAATCTTTGAAACATATTAAAAGTCAAGCTAAACTGAATCGTAGACATGCTAAATGGGTTGAATTCATTGAGACTTTCCCTTATGTCATTAAACACAAGAAGGGAAAAGAAAATGTTATTGCTGATGCATTGTCTCGTCGCTATACTATGCTTTCACAACTTGACTTCAAAATATTTGGTTTGGAGACCATCAAAGATCAATATGTGCATGATGCTGATTTTAAAGATGTAATGCAGAATTGTAAAGAAGGAAGAATGTGGAACAAGTTTGTTGTTAACGATGGATTTGTGTTTCGTGCTAACAAGCTATGCATTCCAGCTAGCTCCGTTCGTCTTTTGTTGTTGCAGGAGGCGCATGGAGGAGGATTAATGGGACACTTTGGCGTGAAGAAGACGGAGGACGTACTTGCTACACATTTCTTTTGGCCAAAGATGAGACAGGATGTTGAGCGTTTTATTGCTCGCTGCATTACATGTCAAAAAGCTAAGTCACGACTCAATCCTCATGGTTTATATATGCCTTTGCCTGTACCTAGTGTTCCTTGGGAGGATATATCTATGGACTTTGTTTTAGGTTTACCTCGAACAAAGAAGGGGAGGGATAGCATATTTGTTGTCGTGGATAGATTCTCGAAAATGGCACACTTTATACCATGTCATAAAAGCGATGATGCTGTTAATGTTGCTGATTTGTTCTTTCATGAAATTATTCGCTTGCATGGTGTGCCAAATACTATTGTTTCAGATCGTGATACTAAATTTCTTAGCCACTTTTGGAGATGTTTATGGGTTAAGTTGGGGACTAAACTGCTTTTTAGTACTACTTGTCACCCCCAAACTGATGGACAAACTGAAGTAGTCAATAGAACGTTGTCTACTATGCTTAGGGCTGTTTTGAAGAATAATAAGAAAATGTGGGAGGAATGCTTGCCTCATATTGAATTTGCTTATAATTGTTCATTGCATTCTACTACTAAGATGTGCCCTTTTGAAGTTGTGTATGGTTTCCTACCTCGTGCACCTATTGATTTGTTGCCTCTTCCATCTTCGGAGAAGGTTAATTTGATGCTAAACAACATGCTGAATTGATTTTAAAAATGCATGAGTTAACTAAGGAAAACATTGAGCGTATGAATGCTAAATATAAACTTGCTGGAGATAAGGGTAGAAAACATGTTGTGTTTGCACCTGGAGATCTTGTTTGGTTACATTTGCGTAAGGATAGATTTCCTGATTTGCGCAAATCAAAGTTAATGCCACGTGTTGATGGTCCCTTTAAGGTGTTAGAGAAAATAAATGATAATGCATATAAACTTGAGCTGCCTGCAGGTTTTGGGGTTAGTCCCACTTTTAACATTGCAGATTTGAAGCCTTATTTGGGTGAGGAAGATGAGCTTCCGTCGAGGACGACTTCATTTCAAGAAGGGGAGGATGATGAGGACATCAATACCATTGTTACACCCACAGCCCCTGCTGCTATATATACTGGACCAATTACTAGAGCTCGCGCACGCCAACCAAATTACCAGGTACTTTCGTTTCTTGGTAATGATTCTAATGTTCATGAGAATATGATGCTGCCTAAATTGGATACATTTGTTTTGCTTACAAATGAAGGGCCTAGCTTGGAGAAGGATGAACATTGGAGCAAGAACAAGCATGGAGATGATGGCATGCGCAAGGGGAACAAGAACGGAGTTACAAGTGATGATTTCAGGACTTTGATGCCACCATAATGGGTGCATGAAGCCTTGGACGAAATATACAAGATGCCACTTCATAAATTTCGTCCCGAGGCTATTTTAGGTGTTGCGTCACCTTATTATTGGGCCAGGCCCATGTAATTTCGAAATACATAAGTATAGGCTATTTTTAGAGTCCGTATGTGTGGGGAAACAAGAGATAGGGTTGATTTCGGACCCCTCCACCAAGGGCCACGAAATTCCCCCCCTCTTCCTCCATATATACAGCCCTTAGGGCATCATTTAGACTTTGGGTTTTGTTTAGATTAAAAGTTCGCCATAGCTGCAACTTCGCGTACTTCGTTTGTGTTTAACGACCAGACAAAGGCGTCACAGAACCCCACCTTGATCAATAAAGCTTTCATCTTATATTCGCAATATCCAGATTGCAACCTCAGTTTCTTGCTTGTTCTTCGTTTGCTCGCAGGAAACAGACCCTCGAGGTCAGGTTGATCGTGCTCCGGCGTGGTCAATAACCTCTCGGTGTTGGTTTAGTGATTGCTAAGGCGCGGCGTCCTCGCACGTTCATAGTCGGATCATCAAAGTCGACTGCCACCAAAGCGATATCCATCATCTCATCGAAAGACGGGACACCTTTGCCTCTATCACCAAGCCATCCGGCAAAAACGAGGACAATAAGGCATATAGCCGCTGGATTTTCTTCAATTTACGGCCAAATGAGATTGCCCGGATCATAGAGCATCTGCAGAAAGGTACGTTTGTCCCTTCTAGGGGGGCTAATGTCTATAAGCAACATAATCTCTCGAATTTCCATCAAAAGGAAGTGCCAATGAGTTCAGAAACTTGTCTGAAAAACAGCGACGAATGATGTTCTTTGACTTTCAGGGCCAAAAGTCCTGCTTAAGCCCATGTTTTTCAGACAAGTTTCTGAACCCATTGGCACTTCCTTTTGAAGAAAATTCGAGGGATTATGTTGCTTATAGACATTAGCCCCCCAGGTAGGGACAAACGTACCTTTCTGCAGATGCTCTATGATCCGGGAAATCTCATTTGGCCGTAAATTGAAGAAAATCCAGCGGCTATATGCCTTATTCTCCTTGTTTTCGCCGGATGGCATGGTATAACTCATGCGCGTGAAAGCCAAGAACAAAAGGGCATTCCTGGCATCGGTCAATATATAGGTGGAAACGATATCTCCACTATAGAGGACAAGAAATTTTGGGGCAGTCAGGCAAAACGCGCACGAGAAAATGAAGTACTTTCAAGGACGGCCATAGAATGGACAGATGTTCACTAAAACGGTCATAATTTTGTCATTAGGAGTCCGTGTCGGACCCATAAGTACTCAAACTGCTCGCGGCGAGCGTGCGAATCTAAAAAAATACTCCCCGCTTGCGCCAGGAGGCCTGGAGTACCCTCAAATTCAGCCTTAAGTAGGACCTTTTGGCCCTAAAAGTCAAAGAACATCATTCGTTGCTGTTTTTCAGATAGGTTTCTGAACCAATTGTGATGTAGGGTGGAACCCTATAGCGTTGATCTTTCACGTTTGGAGTGGATCCTACGGGGAATCACGAAGAACACGCGGAAGCACAAAGGGAAACACGGCGGAAAACGAGAGAGAATCACTCAACCAACAAGGAATCGATCACATAAGTGCTAGATCATCGAATACATAGAGCAACATATGATCCACAATCAATAAAGGGAAAGGATACAACAGAATCGTTCTTCTCCAAGAGGAGGCCTTGATGTTCTTCCCTAAAGAGGGGTCTTGAATCCGCTTGGGGATCTTCCCCGGAGAGGTCCTGATCTCCGAGGAGAAGTATCCAAGTGGATGAGCAGAGGCTCTCTCACAAATATGAGCTAATCCAATGCTAAGTCTCAAAAGGAGGAGGAGGAGTCCTATTTATAGGCTAGGGGGTCGAAGGGGTACACGGGCTCAGCCCAACACACGCACACAGGCGCTGGCCGGATGATCCGGGTCCGAAGCCGGATGATCCGGGCTGGTCCGGATGGTCCGGGTGGAGGCCCGGATGATCCGGGTGGAGGCCCGGATGATCCAGAGACTCGGCTGGTGGAGGCGCAGGGCCGGATGTCCGGCTGGCGGTCCGGACGTCCGGGCATGGTCCGGATGATCCGGGACAGGGTCCGGATGATCCGGCTTCAGGGGAGAGGCTTCTGTAGTCTTCGGTTGAATTAGCCGGATCGTCCGGATGGGGGTCCGGATCGTCCGGGCTCTGTCCGGATCATCCGGGCCGCCGTCCGGATCGTCCGGCCAGTCTGGTCCTTGGCGCTTTTCCTCTCCGTCTTCACGTATGTCTTCCGCTTCCGGTTCTCCTTGCTCCCTAGCTTCTTCACGGTGAAGTCCTTGGTACCTGAGTATGCATAGCGTTTCCGTTTGAGGTAGTAACCATGTCTCATATGCGGAAAGTGACGGTTCGAAGAGGAGTGAATTCACCTTGTGTCCAATGGCGTATGTTCGAGGTCTCGTCATATGTCCTCTTGGGGCTTGGAGAGTAGTCGGAGTGTACATGGGGATGAACGTGGGATGCTCCGCATCATATCCCCCCCCCCTTGTGAAAGATCCGACCTCGGATCGTGATCCTCATCACCATGGAAACGGTTGTCGTGAACGGACTTGTAGTTGGGCGAGGTGGAAGGCATGGCGCAATCCAAGTAGTCCAAGGTGTAGCCGGAGTGGTATACATGCAAAAGAAACAAACACAAACAACACTCGGAAATACCATGGTTAGCGCACACAAAGTGTCCATCATGCAAGAATGAGTTCGTGCGGCAAGATTGGCTGTGACAAAGCGCATGAAGCTTATCAAGATGATCTAGAATGAGATGCAAAGCATTCATGGGAGGAAATGCAATCATTGTGCACATAAATGTGTTGTAAATATGATCAATGCAACCACGGTGCAAAATGATGTCATAGTGAGACGGTTTATCAAATGCATGAACATGGCAACGGATGCTCAATATGTGAATATTATCATGCAATTGATGGTGGGCAATATGATCAGGATGTATGAATATGCCATCAAGGAAGATCACAACAAATTTGCTAAGGAAATGCACAAGCTCATATATCATGGATGACATGGGAATACAAGATGCAACAAGGCAATCATAATGTGAGTCACTCCATGCATAGTGTGCAAACTTGTGGTGAGTATGATATGTCCATCGAGCATGACATGTATGAGCACAATCAATAAATATGGAGGTGTTGGTGTACCAAAGCTCGATGTCAAGGCATGGGTGGAAGGCCGAAGGTGCATCCAATAAGTGCGAGCGCTCCTCAATGTGAAGGTCCATGTAGCCAATCTCCAATGTCGTGCTTCCGTTCACGAGATGTATCATGTAGACAACAAGAAGGAAACAACAATGAAAGAGTGACCCATCCAATATGCGTATTTGAGGATGGCTCGAAGAGAAGGAATTCACCTTTAAGAGTGTCACAAGGTTGATGTAGTTGCGCATCTTCGCATAACCAATATGCCGCTTGATGGTACCGCCTTGTGAATCCTTCAAAATGAAAGAACATGACAAACACTCGAAAAAACAAATGAGGTTAGCTGAAGTGCAAAACCTATCATTCGTGTGGTAAGATACCAAACAAGTGTATGCATCATGCTCATCATAAGAATGGACAAGGGAGCATTTCATAGTATGAAGGCTTATGATGTAAGAACAACCAAATACAAGAGGCTCAATCAAACAATCATGCATCACAAGTAAAGTGTCCAAGTCTCCAAGATCAATAAGCATAGCAAGTTGGCACTCAATACAAGGTGATATGAGAGATGCAACTAATGGAGACAAGAGGCAATGATTATGACAAATCAAGTGAGAGGCATGAGCATATGTGTCATCAACCCAAGAAAGCAAGTGATAGTGGGACATGGGTGATGCAACCAAGCAAGCAATCATAGCAATCACGTCAAACAAGCTAGTAGTGTGAAGATGCAACATACTAGAAGGAATCATGGCAAGCATGTCATGTGTGCAAATAGTGGGCATGAATAATGGACATGACATAGCACAAACATGAAAGCAAGATATGAGCAAAATATCATCAATGTATTGGCGAGAGACCATATGTGAATAGCAATGGGGCATCATGACTCTCCCAACACAACAATCATCAATAGCATGGGGCACATGATAAACATGGCAAAAGCAACAAGGATCTCCACCAAACATGCAAATACACATAGAAGTATCATAATGGTGAATCATGGGTAGATGCAAGCAAGGGTCACAATTGCATGGCAAATGCATAGAAGCAAGTATAACATGCAAAGTGAACACGGGAAAATGAGCATAAGGTGACAAGTGGTAAATAGCCCATAGCCGTGTGAGAGCCAAGTAAAAGAGATGCGCATAGTCTATGCGCGAAGGGAACGGTGGTAAGGATTGTCCACGGGATCCCAAGTCATCATTGCTCTCAAGAGCTCGTTTCGTCAACTCTTGGGATTGAGAGGTTGACGAGTATATGAGAGTACCTACACAAAACAAAGACAAAGGAAAAATTGTGTGTGCATGGTATATGTACACATCATCCATCATGATGCGCACATGCATGTGTCGGTTAGCACAAAATAGCCAATGCTCAAATAAATGAGATGCGTGATATAGAAACATGGCATCCATCATAAGAGGTTTGTTGTTATCTATCGCATAATGGAGACTCAAATTGTGTAATGCATCATGAGAAATATCTAGAGCATTGTTATTCATGGAATGCATATGGTGCAAGCAATCATGGGAATCATGCAAAGTATGAAATGCATCAAGATCTCCTAATATGTATGAGGAAACTATGGGGGTCTCCTCATGTGCATGAGTAGCAACATCACATGGAGAATATTGACAACATCCAAAACAATGCATATTTGGGACAATGTGATCATGGCATGACATAGTAGGTGATTTGCGTAAATCATGTAAAGGAAGCATGGCAATATCATCACAAGAGAAGCAAAAGCCAATGACCATCATCTCGTCATCTATGCCATAAGTGTAAATGGGATTGATCTTAATGGGGCATGCATAGTTATTATGTTGAGATTGAAATGAAGCAATATGGGAGATCTCACTCATAGCATATGACAAGTTCAATGGATTGTCAAACATGAAGTGACCAATAGAATTTTCACATGATATCCTATGAAGCATAACATCACAACTAGGCAACTCAACATGCTCATCATCATATTCATCATAAATAGGTAAGTCAAGGCATGAAGAAGTCTCACTAGCATGAAGCATGGTAATAGGTGGGTCATCATCATGGGAGCAATCATTGTCAAGAGCGTCCACTAGTGGGACAAGAGAAGCACCATCACCTATGTTACCTTTGGAGCGTCGCTCATGTGTTGTAGGTGAGGTGTTGAAGATCCATTCGTTGTCATCTTCATCTTGATGGAACCATGTGGGGGGTGTATCATCATCCACCATGGCCATCGGTGTTTCCATTGGAGGGATGGACTCATCGAGGATAGGCATGTCGTCCTGTAGGAGACCTAGTACCAAAGAAGAAAACACACTAGGAGTAGAGGTTAAGTCGTTAGAAATCATAGTGGCCTCACATGCTGTGTCAACTACCTCACTCACTAAGTGTTGTGGCTCACTCACTCCCTCAAGGATGCTCTCACTCGTATGGTAGGTGGAGTCACTCAAATGGCTCTCAACCTCACATAGGATGTGTTGCATGCTCCCATGTGTGGGGCTAGTGGTGGTCACACTCATCCTCTCATAGGAAATGCTCTCAATGTCACGTATGGTGGAGTCACTCATGTCACTCATGTGGTGGTGGCTTTCCCCACATGGCACTTTGGGTATCTCTTCATATGTGGGTGTCGGAGAGGTGTAGGTGCAAATGTCTCCATGCGCGGTCGCGTAGCTTGACTCGGAGTATGAGTCTAATGTGGGCGTCGTCTTCATGGTGTTCAAGAGGTTCGCGCTCGTCGCCGTGGTCGAAGGGGATGGCCCTTGCTCAACCGTCTTGTCACCGTCTTGGTGTTGGAGGCCCATATGATGTGGCACCTTGTAGCTCGTCTCCATGACCGAAGGAAATTTCCCATGCTCAGCCATCTTCCTTGAGGGGCTTCCGAAGATGGAAGTGTCACCCTCGCTCGTATGTAGTCGCCTTGGACTTGATGAAGTCATTGTAGGCATACTCGTGGGAAGTAGGCGAAGATGCCGTACGTCCAAAGGCGAAGATGCCTTGAGAACACTTGGCGAAGATGCCGAAGTGGTTGATGTAGCCGTAGCACCGTCTTGGTGGTGGTCTTCTCGCGGTCTTCTTTTATGCTCATGAAGCTTCGACTTGGCGTGTTGGGACTTGTGCATTTGTGCTTGTGGAGCATCTTCATGATGATGGTGTCGTTGTCGCGCTTGAGCTCGAAGGCGTTCGTCGTCGTCGTGCACATGATGCTTGGAGGTTACTTGCCCTTCATGACGATGTGGATCACGAACGTGATGGTGGTCGCCATGTAGATGTTGACTTGGACGACTTGCGCTTGCATCTTTTTCGTGATCCGAAGACTTGTGTCTTGAATGTCGCCGCCTTGAAGATGATGAAGGGGAAGTAGACTTGATCAAGGCTCTAATCTCCTCCATCCTTGCATCTTGCTCCTCTTTATGTGCGGCAAGCTTCTTGTCGAAGTAGTCCCTTCTCCTTGCTTCGGAGTGATGAATGTCGATGGAGATGTTCTCGATGCGCTCTCGCAATCTTGATTGTGTGCCTTGCACTTGTCGTTGTAGATCGAAGATAGACGCTTTGGTTATGTAGTTGTTCACGCCGTCGTTGTTGTCGAGGACTGGAGAGGAAATGCCTTGCCTATCCATCACAAGACTCGAGCAAATATGAGTGGGAGAAAGAGAAGAACTTATACCAATGTACCTTGACCGATGTTGAAAATGAATCAAGTTCACTCAAATGCGGACAATGAAATAGCACTATTGGTACCAATCCTTGTCGGTTCTCACACCTACACAAGTAAAAGCTTATAGTGGAGCTCGGTGAGGATAGTGGCACAAAAATTTAATGCAAAATGTTAGCAAGAGTCAATAATGTTGAAAGAGATTCACAAATTCGCAAGTGAAACAACTAGACCAATAGCAATATGAAAGGCACACGGAAACACACACACGGATAGATAAATGGGGTCGTGCAACCAAGGAATGAGCACAAAATGTGGAATCCACGGAAAACGCTCGTGTTGCACAACTCAAGAGAGACGCTAGCACGATTGCTCAATAGGCGGATATGACACTTGTGCACAGCCTATAAGATGCAAAATGGATAAGCTTCTATCCCAAGTATGCTATGTATGTATGGTTCCCGGTGTTTCTCTCAAGATGATCCAAGATGATCGGATATGACAATCTTATATGCAATGTGGTATGATGCTATGGCACTTGCTTACAAGCTTCTTTGCTCTCTTTCTCTTTTGCTTAAAAGCTTTGTTTCTTTTTTTTCTATGGCCACTTTGCACAATGCACAAACCAAGATAGCAATTGTGTATATGCGGGAACAAACTTGAGGCACAATGGATGGTATGATACCAAGATGATATGGTATGTATGCAATGGATGGTGTAGACCGCTAATGTGCACAAGTCACGTTGCCGGCAATACTCAAATGGCTAGTCTCGATAGGCAAGTAACGCAAAATGGGCTAGGGGTTAACAATGCAATTGCAAGGGAATATACAAAGGTGTCGTCGAGGTTACCGTCCTTTGCGATGATGAGTGACGGTGTTCTTGGTGTAGATACCAAGATGATGGAGACTCGTCCCTAAGTAGCCGAAACACCTTAGGAAACGGAAAAACCGCAAACTCAAAATCTCAAATGATAAATGTCAAATGGTGGTAGCGGAAAGCGGTGGTGGTGTTGCACTAGGCAATGCGGAAGTGGAATGATGGGCTATACACGAGTCGGAGTTGAAGTTGCCGTCCCTAAGTAGCCGAAAAACCTTAGGAGACACAAGCCACAACTCAAACAAAATTGGGTTAAGTTGGGGTGGAATTGTATGGTGGGCAAGGTTATGCGGAAGTGGTGGTGGTGGTTGATGAAGAAGCAATTGTCCCTAAGTAGCCGAAACACCTTAGGAGACTCTAATCACAACTCAAACAACCACATATGCAATGGGGAACAAAATGGGTTAGGTTGCGGAAGTCGGCGGTGGTAATGCGGATGATATGGTGGAGGGCCTAGGCAAACTTGCCAAATTTCAGAAAATATGATGGAGTCAAATGATGATGGTGGTATTTTTGTGGGATGGGGGATGTCAATAGCTTCAAAACGAGCTAAAGAACATCAAAATCAGAGTTCGGATGAATTAGTTACGGCCAAAACAAGATTTCAGCCGAAGCAGTGTCAGGGTTAACCGGACATCCGGGAGGAGGTCCGGATGATCCGGGCTAGGTCCGGATGATCCGGGTGTACATCCGGATGATCCGGGTTCGTCAGCTCCGGTTCTGTTTTCTGGGTGCGTGGGTTATCCGGACGTCCGGGAGGGCGTCCAGCTGATCCGGGCGATGTCCGGATGATCCGGGAGAAGGTCCGGATGATCCGGGCAGGTCAAACTGCTCGGGATTTCCTCTCGGGGACGAATTTTTGGGCGGAAATGGATGATTTTCGGGGCAAAATTTGAGGGATTTCGTGGAGGGAAGGTGGGGAAACTTGGGGAAATGCTAGATCCACTTGAAACCAAGCAAATCCACGGATCAAAATCAACAAAACATCATCAAACCAACAAATCACAAAAAAATTTGGGGTTATTTTTGGTGGGGATTTTCGGTTTAGGACGAAAACAACAAAATCAAGCTAGAAATCACGGGGTAGGGGTTCCAAAAACGTGATCAACGTGGCTCATGATACCATATGATGTAGGGTGGAACCCTATAGCGTCGATCTTTCACGTTTGGAGTGGATCCTACGGGGAATACGAAGAACACGCGGAAGCACAAAGGGAAACACGGGGGAAAACGAGAGAGAATCACTCAACCAACAAGGAATCGATCACACAAGTGCTAGATCATCGAATACATAGAGCAACATATGATCCACAATCAACAAAGGGAAAGGATACAACGGAATCGTTCTTCTCCAAGAGGAGGCCTTGATGTTCTTCCCTAAAGAGGGGTCTTGAATCCGCTTGGGGATCTTCTCCGGAGAGGTCCTGATCTCCGAGGAGAAGTATCCAAGTGGATGAGCAAAGGCTCTCTCACAAATATGAGCTAATCCAACGCTAAGTCTCAAAAGGAGGAGGAGGAGTCCTATTTATAGGCTAGGGGGTCGAAGGGGTACACGGGCTCAGCCCAACACACGCACACAGGCGCTGGCCGGATGATCCGGGTCCAAAGCCAGATGATCCGGGCTGGTCCGGATGGTCCGTGTGGAGGCCCGGATGATCCGGAGACTCGGCTGGTGGAGGCGCAGGGCCGGATGTCCGGCTGGTGGTCCGGACGTCCGGGCATGGTCCGGATGATCCGGGACGGGGTCCGGATGATCCGGTTTCAGGGGGGAGGCTTCTATAGTCTTCGGTCGAATTAGCCGGATCGTCCGGATGGGGGTCCGGATCGTCCGGGCTCTGTCGGGATCATCCGGGCCGCCGTCTGGATCATCCGACCAGTCTGGTCCTTGGCGCTTTTCCTCTCCGTCTTCACGTATGTTTTCCGCTTCCGGTTCTCCTTGCTCCCTAGCTTCTTCACGGTGAAGTCCTTGGTACCTGAGTATGCATAGCGTTTCGGTTTGAGGTAGTAACCATGTCTCATATGCGAAAAGTGACGGTTCGAAGAGGAGTGAATTCACCTTGTGTCCAATGGCGTATGTTCGAGGTCTCGTCATATGTCCTCTTGGGGCTTGGAGAGTAGTCGGAGTGTACATGGGGACGAACGTGGGATGCTCCCCCCCAAATTGGCACTTCCATTTGAAGGAAATTCATGAGATTATGTTGCTTATAGATATTAGCCCCCGTGGTAGGGACAAACGTACATTTCTGCAGATGCTCTATGATCCGGGCAATCTCATTTGGCCGTAAATTGAAGAAAATCCAACGGCTATATGGCTTATTCTCCTCGTTTTTGCCGGATGACATGGTGTAACTCATGCACGTGAAAGCCATGAACTAGAAGGCATTCCTGGCATCGGTCAATATATATGTGGAAACGATATCTCCACTATAGAGGACAAGAAATTTTGGGGCAGTCGGGCAAAAAGCGCACTAGAAAATGAAGTACTTTCAAGGACTTCCATAGATTGGACAGATGTTCACTAAAACGGTCATAATTTTGTCATTAGGAGTCCGTGTTGGACCCATAAGTACTCAAACTGCTCACGGCGAGCGTGCGAATCCAAAAAAATACTGCCCACTTGCGCGAGGAGGCCTGGAGTACCCTCAACTTCAGCCTTAAGCAGGACTTTTTGGCCCTGAAAGTCAAAGAACATCATTCGTTGCTATTTTTCAGACAGGTTTTTGAACCCATGGGCACTTCCTTTTGATGGAAATTCGAGAGATTATGTTGCTTATAGACATTAGCCCCCCAGGTAGGGACAAACGTACCTTTCTGCAGATGCTCTATGATCCGGGCAATATTATTTGGCCGTAAATTGAAGAAAATCCAGCGGCTATATGCCTTATTCTCCTTGTTTTCGCCGGATGGCATGCTGTAACTCATGTGCGTGAAAGCCAAGAACAAAAGGGCATTCCTGGCATCGGCTAATATATATGTGGAAACGATATCTCCACTATAGAGGACAAGAATTTTTGGGGCAGTCAGGCAAAATGCGCACGAGAAAATGAAGTACTTTCAAGGACTGCCATAGAATGGACAGAAGTTCACTAAAACGGTCATAATTTTGTCATTAGTAGTCCGTGTCGGACACATAAGTACTCAAATTGCTCGCGGCGAGCGTGCGAATCCAAAAAAATACACCCCGCTTGCGCCAGGTGATAGAGGCAAAGGTGTCCTGTCTTTCGATGAGATGATGGATATCGCTTTGGTGGAAGTCGACTTTGACGATCCGACTACGAACGTGCGAGGACGTCGCGCCTTAGCAATTGCTAAACCAACTCCGAGAGGTTATTGACCACGCCGGAGCACGATTAACCTGGCCACGAGGGTCTGTTTCCTGCGAGCAAACGAAGAACAAGCAAGAAACTAAGATTGCAATCTGGATATTGCGAATATAAGATGAAAGCTTTATTTATCAAGGTGGGGTTCTGTGACGCCTTTGTCTGGTCGTTGAACACAAACGAAGTACGCGAAGTTGCAGCTATGGCGAAATTTAATCTAAACAAAACCCAAAGTCTAAACGGTGCCCTAAGGGCTGTATATGTGGAGGAAAAGAGGGGGAATTTCGTGGCCCTTGGTGGAGGGGTCCGAAATCAACCCTATCTCTTCTTTCCCCACACATACGGACTCCAAAAATAGCCTATACTTATGTATTTCGAAATTACATGGGTCTGGCCCAATAAAAAAGGTGACGCAGCACCTATAATAGCCTCTGGACGAAATTTATGAAGTGACATCTTGTATATTTCGTCTAAGGCTTCATGCACACCGCAAATTCACCGAGCAACCACAAATTCAACAAAGCAAAACCCTAATAAGATTATGCAAAGGCTCAGATTGGTTCGGATATGATGAACTAACCCTACTTTTTTTGTGGCTTTTTCGTGGACTGTAGGTATGAAGAACAGACTCGATCTAAACTACGAAAAACTGTAAAATCTCACCGAGCAACCTGGAAATCTGATACCACTTGATAGAGGCAAAGTGTCCCGTCTTTCGATGAGATGATGGATATCGCTTTGGTGGAAGTCGACTTTGACGATCCGACTACGAACGTGCGAGGACGTCGCGCCTTAGCAATCGCTAAAACAACTCCGAGAGATTATTGACCACGCCGAAGCATGATCAACCTGACCACGAGGGTCTGTTTCCTGCGAGCAAACAAAGAACAAGCAAGAAACTAAGATTGCAATCTGGAGATTGCGAATATAAGATGAAAGCTTTATTGATCAAGGTGGGGTTCTGTGATGCCTTTGTCTGGTCGTTGAACACAAACGAAGTACGCGAAGTTGCAGCTATGGCGAACTTTAATCTAAACAAAACCCAAAGTCTAAACGATGCCCTAAGGGCTGTATATATGGAGGAAGAGGGGGGGGGGGAATTTCGTGGCCCTTGGTGGAGGGGTCCGAAATCAACCCTATCTCTTGTTTCCCCACACATACGGACTCTAAAAATAGCCTATACTTATGTATTTCGAAATTACATGGGCCTGGCCCAATAATAAGGTGCCGCAGCACCTATAATAGCCTCTGATGAGGACATGACTACCTTGGATATGACCAAAAATATTGCATATATGCATATTTGTCAGGTGATTTCTAGTGCAAACTATTCAATAATCTATTTATGTTATCCAGAACAAAAATACTTCACACACTTTTGTGTTTTGTCTAATTGCAGGTGTATGGGACATTTGTACAATCCACATATGAAGATAAGGAAGAAAGAGATGTTTATTTGCTGTCCAAAAAGTTCTCTCACGTCACTTTTGGCCCAAGAGAAGATAGAGTCCAAGTCTCTCACGTTCTGGATTCAGATTCGGACTGCACAGACATACCTGACTCAAAACGCACACAAGTTTTTCATACGGACTCCGAATTGGGTGATTCTTTTTTTGTTGGAAACTACATTTCGTGCACTTTCCAACCCAATTAGAATCACCTTCAAATTCGTCCGGAGCGTCGAGTTGTGGACGAAACAATCTGATGCTGCAGCAGAATCCGAGTCAAACTACAAGTCCAAAGGTGTTACATCACCTCCACTTGGGCCCATTGGCCTTGTACGACCTAGATTTAGTTTTAGGCTGCCTTGGGACGTCCTCCCACCTCCTTGGCCGCCACCCCTTGCTCCTATATAAGTAGATCCATCTAGTAGCTTTTCCTTGGGATTTGTTTAGTTAAAAGTTAGCCATTGCAACTTCGTGTACTTCGTTTGTGTCCAACGACCATACCAAGACCGCTTACGGATCCCCACCTTTATCAATACTTCATATATACTCGCAATATTCAGATTTCTTTTATCATATTCTTGCTTGTTCTTCGATTGCTTGCAGGAATAGACCTTCGTGGTCAGGTTGATTGTGCTCCGGCGTGGTCAATAACCTCTCGGAGTTGGTTTAGCTATTGCTAAGGCGCAACGTCGTGCACGTTTGTAGTCGGATCGTCAAAGTCGTCTCCACCAAATCGATAGTTATCATCTCATCGAAAGATCGGGACACCCCGCCTCTATCAAGTGGTATCAGTTTTCAGGTTGCTCGGTGAGAATTTCCAGTTTTCCTAGATCAGATTTATTTTCTTACCTATTGTCCAAGAAAAATCCACAAAAAAGAGTTAGATCTATTCATCCTTTGTCCAAGCCAGTCTGAGCCTTTGCAATTTTCTTTTCATTGCTTGCATAGTTGAATTATCGGTTGCATCGACGTGTCGAGTTGCTGGTCTTAGTGTCTAGGTCGATTAGAGTTTCGAGTTCTGTTCACATTAGTCACGTCGCCGCTGCATCGTTATCCCTTTCGTTGTCCACCACCCATCCATCAATTTCCTCCACGTGCTACCCACCGTTCATTGTCATAATCATAGTTGAGATCGTTCCCATCTTCGCTTGATCCAATCTACATCTTATCTAGTTTGTTTTGTAAAGAGGGAGAGAGAAAAAAAAGATAGAGAAAAAAACGAGAGAAAAAAAAGTAAAAAAAAGTCACAGAAGAAAAAAGAAAGGAAAAGAAAAAAATGTTAGAAAAAAAAAGAGAGGAGAAAAAAAATTGGATCTATCTAGAATCAATCTCGTACCTGAATTCGGATTGGAATCTGTTTTGCGCACTGTTCAGTAAAACAGGTGTATCTTCCTCATACGAAGTCAGTTTTGGCTCAGTGAATACTCAAATTGAAGATAGCGACGAGCCGCATCTTAATAGTTGCAGAAGCTAGTTCAATATTTGACACCTCAAAATAGGCTTCTAAATAGGTCTTTTTGCCCTCCGAAGTTCGTGAACACAACTTGTTCCAATTTTTCATGCCAGTTTTAGAATTCTTTGACTCCTCATATCAACTCGGAATTGAGTGATTCTTTTTGCATTGGAAAGCTTGAGTTAGTAGCATTCTTTGAATGAATTTATCAGAAAATTGTCTCAAACTTTTCAAGAGGAAAGTTGGAGAGAGAGTTGTTGTATATCCTGCTTGGCAATTGTTTTTCATCATTATCTTCACAGCCGTTGTGATCTTCACTTATATCTTGCTGTCAAGAGCTAGTTAGTATCCTTCATTGATGCTAGTTGTGCTACGTCGTGACCTCATTAGTGTTCTAGGCTCGCGTGTCTAGTCTGGTCTAGCCTAGGACCAGCACAGTACCGTCGTTGAGCGTTTATTCAACATTGCATCTTTGAATTGATTATTGCTAATCTTTTGCTACCATATATAGCCAACCCAGCTCCACATATTTCTACACCGTGTATACGTACGCTCCCCTGGCAATTGCTTTACTCAATATTCGGAGTTACTTGACACCGCTGGTTGCCGATCACCGCCTGCTGCATGGTAAGAACTTGTAAGACATTGATATTTGCTTTACTGTGAGCGTTTTACCACCACATCCTAGTAGTTATAGGAACATTATTTTTGGGTTTTGTTTCTTGTTCTACTAATCATGACAGGATCCAGAGTCAATTCATGGGCTTTGTCGATCGCGGGAGACGTGCCACCACCTTTGCAAATACCACAACCGTCACGAGAGGTGCACAAACATCCAAATGCACATGATCAGGTTAATGTATCTATACCACCATTTAATGGCTGTTTTAAACCTGCTTTATATATTGAATGGGAGTTCGACATAAAAAATATATTTGCTTCCCATAATTTCGATGAATATAAAAAGGTTAAGGTTGCGGTTGGTTCTTTCACTGGTTATGCTTTGGTTTGGTGGAGTGAATATTGTCGGTTACACCCTGATTATATACCTACTACTTGGGATGATTTGAAACTTGCCATGCGACATACTTTCGTCCCTGCTTATTATACTCGTGACATGATTAAGAAGTTGCAACACTTAAAACAAGGTAGTGAAACTGTAACAAAATATTATGATGATTTACAAACTACCTTGTTGCATTCCTCTTTAGAAGAAAGTGAAGATGATTTTATGGATAGATTTTGGGGAGGATTAAACCGTGATATTCAAGAGATACTAATTCATGAAGAGTGTTATCCTATGGACCATTTGTTTCATCTTGCTTGCAAAGCTGAACAGGAAATAAAACGACGTGTTGGCCACGAGGAGAACAAGCGCACGGTGCACATTCCAAGAGTTGATATGATTGATCCTTCAACTACTAGGCATACTATGACAACCACATCCGTTGTTGTCAGGACTATATCACCTCCACCATGTGACACATCGCCCCCGAGAGTGGCTACATCATCTGAGTTGATCATAAGAGGTAATGACAAAGGTACTGATCTTCCATCTCTACATGAGAATGATGAATGCCTTGTCAATTTGAATGCACCATCTGATGAGCTACCCACTACTTTGATCACACCACCTATTTTAGAGGACTACGTTGATAATTTGACTTTGCCATGTGATCAAACAACTGAAATACAAACAATTTTGAGTGCACCCATTGAATTAACTATTGATGCAAAAGAACCAATGTTTAATCATTTTGATATGACCTCTAATCTTGGTGATGATTCTATGTTGAATGACTTATTGCATGTTTGCTTATTTAAGCATGTTGTAGCATGTAAATTTGATGCAAGTAAGGTTTATTCACCAATGTTGGGATGGTTTAATGATGAACATTGTCAATCTTTTGAAATGAATAAGAGCTTCACTTATATGTGCAAACTGAGTTGCAATATTTCCATGCCTTCTACTTCTTGTGCTAATTTTTTGGCTTTAGATTTTATGAACTATGCAAGTTACTCATCTATTCATGTGTCATATATGCAAAAATCAAGGGAAGTAAAAATGGATGACATATACATATACAACATGTACACCTTGTCTCTTTTGTTAGCCACATTTCAGATTAAGCAACGCCGAGGACGGCTTTATTTTCAAGAAGTGGAGGATGATGAGGACATGACTACCTTGGATATGACCAAAAATATTGCATATATGCATATTTGTCAGGTGATTTCTAGTGCAAACTATTCAATAATCTATTTATGTTATCCAGAACAAAAATACTTCACACACTTTTGTGTTTTGTCTAATTGCAGGTGTATGGGACATTTGTACAATCCACATATGAAGATAAGGAAGAAAGAGATGTTTATTTGCTGTCCAAAAAGTTCTCTCACGTCACTTTTGGCCCAAGAGAAGATAGAGTCCAAGTCTCTCACGTTCTGGATTCAGATTCGGACTGCACAGACATACCTGACTCAAAACGCACACAAGTTTTTCATACGGACTCCGAATTGGGTGATTCTTTTTTTGTTGGAAACTAGATTTCGTGCACTTTCCAACCCAATTGGAAGCACCTTCAAATTCGTCCGGAGCGTTGAGTTGTGGACGAAACAATCTGATGCTGCAGCAGAATCCGAGTCAAACTACAAGTCCAAAGGTGTTACATCACCTCCACTTGGGCCCATTGGCCTTGTACGACCTAGATTTAGTTTTAGGCTGCCTTGGGACGTCCTCCCACCTCCTTGGCCGCCACCCCTTGCTCCTATATAAGTAGATCCATCTAGTAGCTTTTCCTTGGGATTTGTTTAGTTAAAAGTTAGCCATTGCAACTTCGTGTGCTTCGTTTGTGTCCAACGACCAGACCAAGACCGCTTCTGGATCACCACCTTTGCAAATACCACAACCATCACGAGAGGTGCACAAACATCCAAATGCACATGATCAGGTTAATGTATCTATACCACCATTTAATGGCCGTTTTAAACCTGCTTTATATATTGAATGGGAGTTCGACATAAAAAATATATTTGCTTCCCATAATTTCGATGAACATAAAAAGGTTAAGGTTGCGGTTGGTTCTTTCACTGGTTATGCTTTGGTTTGGTGGAGTGAATATTGTCGGTTACACCCTGATTATATACCTACTACTTGGGATGATTTGAAACTTGCCATGCGACATACTTTCGTCCCTGCTTATTATACTCGTGACATGATTAAGAAGTTGCAACACTTAAAACAAGGTAGTGAAACTGTAACAAAATATTATGATGATTTACAAACTACCTTGTTGCATTCCTCTTTAGAAGAAAGTGAAGATGATTTTATGGATAGATTTTGGGGAGGATTAAACCGTGATATTCAAGAGATACTAATCCATGAAGAGTGTTATCCTATGGACCATTTGTTTCATCTTGCTTGCAAAGCTGAACAGGAAATAAAACGACGTGTTGGCCACGAGGAGAACAAGCGCACGGTGCACATTCCAAGAGTTGATATGATTGTTCCTTCAACTACTAGGCATACTATGACAACCACATCCGTTGTTGTCAGGACTACATCGCCTCCACCATGTGACACATCGCCCCCGAGAGTGGCTACATCATCTGAGTTGATCATAAGAGGTAATGACAAAGGTACTGATCTTCCATCTCTACATGAGAATGATGAATGCCTTGTCAATTTGAATGCACCATCTGATGAGCTACCCACTACTTTGATCACACCACCTATTTTAGAGGACTACGTTGATAATTTGACTTTGCCATGTGATCAAACAACTGAAATACAAACAATTTTGAGTGCACCCATTGAATTAACTATTGATGCAAAAGAACCAATGTTTAATCATTTTGATATGACCTCTAATCTTGGTGATGATTCTATGTTGAATGACTTATTGCATGTTTGCTTATTTAAGCATGTTGTAGCATGTAAATTTGATGCAAGTAAGGTTTATTCACCAATGTTGGGATGGTTTAATGATGAACATTGTCAATCTTTTGAAATGAATAAGAGCTTCACTTATATGTGCAAACTGAGTTGCAATATTTCCATGCCTTCTACTTCTTGTGCTAATTTTTTGGCTTTAGATTTTATGAACTATGCAAGTTACTCATCTATTCATGTGTCATATATGCAAAAATCAAGGGAAGTAAAAATGGATGACATATACATATACAACATGTACACCTTGTCTCTTTTGTTAGCCACATTTCAGATTAAGCAACGCCGAGGACGGCTTTATTTTCAAGAAGTGGAGGATGATGAGGACATGACTACCTTGGATATGACCAAAAAATTGCATATATGCATATTTGTCAGGTGATTTCTAGTGCAAATTATTCAATAATCTATTTATGTTATCCAGAACAAAAATACTTCACACACTTTTGTGTTTTGTCTAATTGCAGGTGTATGGGACATTTGTACAATCCACATATGAAGATAAGGAAGAAAGAGATGTTTATTTGCTGTCCAAAAAGTTCTCTCACGTCACTTTTGGCCCAAGAGAAGATAGAGTCCAAGTCTCTCACGTTCTGGATTCAGATTCGGACTGCACAGACATACCTGACTCAAAATGCACACAAGTTTTTCATACGGACTCCGAATTGGGTGATTCTTTTTTTGTTGGAAACTACATTTCGTGCACTTTCCAACCCAATTGGAATCACCTTCAAATTCGTCCGGAGCGTTGAGTTGTGGACGAAACAATCTGATGCTGCAGCAGAATCCGAGTCAAACTACAAGTCCAAAGGTGTTACATCACCTCCACTTGGGCCCATTGGCCTTGTACGACCTAGATTTAGTTTTAGGCTGCCTTGGGACGTCCTCCCACCTCCTTGGCCGCCACCCCTTGCTCCTATATAAGTAGATCCATCTAGTAGCTTTTTTTCTTGGGATTTGTTTAGTTAAAAGTTAGCCATTGCAACTTCGTGTACTTCGTTTGTGTCCAACGACCAGACCAAGACCGCTTACGGATCCCCACCTTTATCAATACTTCATATATACTCGCAATATTCAGATTTCTTTTATCATATTCTTGCTTGTTCTTCGATTGCTTGCAGGAATAGACCTTCGTGGTCAGGTTGATTGTGCTCCGGCGTGGTCAATAACCTCTCGGAGTTGGTTTAGCGATTGCTAAGGCGCAACGTCGTGCACGTTTGTAGTCGGATCGTCAAAGTCGTCTCCACCAAATCGATAGTTATCATCTCATCGAAAGATCGGGACACCCCGCCTCTATCAGCCTCGGGACGAAATTTATGAAGTGGCATCTTGTATATTTCGTCCAAGGCTTCATGCACCCATTATGGTGGCTTCAAAGTCCTTAAATCATCACTTGTAACTCTGTTCTTGTTCCCCTTGCGCATGCCATCATCTCCATGCTTGTTCTTGCTCCAATGTTCATCCTTCTCCAAGCTAGGCCCTTCATTTGTAAGCAAAACAAATGTATCCAATTTAGGCAGCATCATATTCTCATGAACATTAGAACCATTACCAAGAAACGAAAGTACCTGGTAATTTAGTTGGCGTGCGCGAACTCTAGTAATTGGTCCAGTATGTATAGCAGCAGGGGCTGTGGGTGTAACAATGGTATTGATGTCCTCATCATCCTCCCCTTCTTGAAATGAAGTCGTCCTCGACGGAAGCTCATCTTCCTCACCCAAATAAGGCTACAAATCTGCAATGTTAAAAGTCGGACTAACCCCAAAATTTTCAGGCAGCTCAAGTTTATATGCATTATCATTTATTTTCTCTAACACCTTAAAGGGACCATCAGCCCGTGGCATGAGCTTTGATTTGCGCAAATCAGGAAATCTATCCTTACGCAAATGTAACCAAACAAGATCTTCAGGTGCAAACACAACATGTTTTCTATCCTTATCTCCAGTAAGTTTATATTTGGCATTCATACGCTCAATGTTTTCCTTAGTTAACTCATGCATTTTTAAAATCAATTCAGCACGTTGTTTAGCATCAAAATTAACCTTCTCCGAAGATGGAAGAGGCAACAAATCAATAGGTGCACGAGGTAGGAAACCATACACAACTTCAAAAGGGCACATCTTAGTAGTAGAATGCAATGAATGATTATAAGCAAATTCAATATGAGGCAAGCATTCCTCCCACATTTTCTTATTACTCTTCAAAACAGCCCTAAGCATAGTAGACAATGTTCTATTGACTACTTCAGTTTGGCCATCAGTTTGGGGGTGACAAGTAGTACTAAAAAGCAGTTTAGTCCCCAACTTAGCCCATAAACATCTCCAAAAGTGGCTAAGAAATTTAGTATCACTATCTGAAACAATAGTATTTGGCACACCATGCAAGCGAATAATTTCACGAAAGAACAAATCAGCAACATTAACAGCATCATCGCTTTTATGACATGGTATAAAGTGTGCCATTTTCGAGAATCTATCCACGACAACAAATATGCTATCCCTCCCCTTCTTTGTTCGAGGTAAACCAAAAACAAAGTCCATAGATATATCCTCCCAAGGAACACTAGGTACAGGCAAAGGCATATATAAACCATGAGGATTGAGTCGTGACTTAGCTTTTTGACATGTAGTGCAGCGAGCAATAAAACGCTCAACATCCCGTCTCATCTTTGGCCAAAAGAAATGTGTATCAAGTACGTCCTCCGTCTTCTTCACGCCAAAGTGTCCCATTAATCCTCCTGCATGCGCCTCCTGCAACAACAAAAGACGAACGGAGCTAGCTGGAATGCATAGCTTGTTAGCACGAAACACAAATCCATCGTTAACGAAAAAATTGTTCCACATTCTTCCTTCTTTACAATTCTGCATTACATCTTTAAAATCAGCATCATGCACATATTGATCTTTGATGGTGATAGAGGCGAGGGTGTCCCGATCTTTCGATGAGATGATAACTATCGATTTGGTGGAGACGACTTTGACGATCCGACTACAAACGTGCACGACGTTGCGCCTTAGCAATCGCTATACCAATCTCCTGAGGTTACTGACGATGCCGGAAGCACAGTCAGCCTGACCACGAAGGTCTATTCCTACAAGCAATCGAAGAACGAGCAAGAATATGATAAAGCAATCTGAATATTGCAAATATATATGAGGTATTGATAATGGTGGGGATCCGTAAGCGGTCTTGGTCTGGTCGTTGGACACAAACGAAGTACACGAAGTTGCAATGGCTAACTTTTAACTAAACAAATCCCAAGGAAAAGCTACTAGATGGATCTTGATGAGGACATGACTACCTTGGATATGACAAAAAATATTGCATATATGCATATTGTCAGGTGATTTCTAGTGCAAACTATTCAATAATCTATTTATGTTATCCAGAACAAAAATACTTCACACACTTTTGTGTTTTGTCTAATTGCAGGTGTATGGGACATTTGTACAATCCACATATGAAGATAAGGAAGAAAGAGATGTTTATTTGCTGTCCAAAAAGTTCTCTCACGTCACTTTTGGCCCAAGAGAAGATAGAGTCCAAGTCTCTCACGTTCTGGATTCAGATTCGGACTGCACAGACATACCTGACCCAAAACGCACACAAGTTTTTCATACGGACTCCGAATTGGGTGATTCTGTTTTTTGTTGAAAACTAGATTTCGTGCACTTTCCAACCCAAGTGGAATCACCTTCAAATTCGTCCGGAGCGTTGAGTTGTGGACGAAACAATCTGATGCTGCAGCAGAATCCGAGTCAAACTACAAGTCCAAAGGTGTTACATCACCTCCACTTGGGCCCATTGGCCTTGTACCACCTAGATTTAGTTTTAGGCTGCCTTGGGACGTCCTCCCACCTCCTTGGCCGCCACCCCTTGCTCCTATATAAGTAGATCCATCTAGTAGCTTTTCCTTGGGATTTGTTTAGTTAAAAGTTAGCCATTGTAACTTCGTGTACTTCGTTTGTGTCCAACGACCAGACCAAGACCGCTTCCGGATCCCCACTATTATCAATACCTCATATATATTTGCAATATTCAGATTGCTTTATCATATTTTTGCTCGTTCTTCGATTGCTTGCAGGAATAGACCTTCGTGGTCAGGCTGACCGTGCTTCCGGCATCGTCAGTAACCTCAGGAGATTGGTTTAGCGATTGCTAAGGCGTAACGTCGTGCATGTTTGTAGTCGGATCGTCAAAGTCGTCTCCACCAAATCGATAGTTATCATCTCATCGAAAGATCGGGACACCCTTGCCATTATTAAGTGGTATCAGTTTTCAGGTTGCTCGGTGAGAATTTCCAGTTTTCCTAGATTAGATTTATTTTCTTACCTATTGTCCAAGAAAAATCCACAAAAAAAGAGTTAGATCTATTCATCCTTTGTCCAAGCCAGTCTGAGCCTTTGCAATTTTCTTTTCATTCCTTGCATAGTTGAATTATCGGTTGCATCGTCGTGTCGAGTTGCTGGTCTTAGTGTCTAGGTTGTTTAGAGTTTCGAGTTCTGTTCACATTAGTCACATCGCCGCTGCATCGTTATCCCTTCCGCTGTCCACCACCCATCCATCAATTTCCTCCACGTGCTACCCACCATTCATTGTCATAATCATAGTTGAGATCGTTCCCATCTTCGCTTGATCCAATCTACATCTTATCTAGTTTGTTTTGAAAAGAGGGAGAGAGAAAAAAAAAGATAGAGAAAAAAAACGAGAGAAAAAAAAGTAAAAAAAAAGTCAGAGAAAAAAAAGAAAGGAAAAGAAAAAAAAGTGTGAGAAAAAAAAGAGAGAAGAAAAAAAAATTGGATCTATCTAGAATCAATCTCGTACCTGAATTCGGATTGGAATCTGTTTTGCGCACTATTCAGTAAAACAGGTGTATCTTCCTCATACGAAGTCAGTTTTGGCTTTGTGAGTACTCAAATTGAAGATAGCGACGAGCCGCATCTAAATAGTTGCAGAAGCTAGTTCTATATTTGACACCTCAAAATCGGCTTCTAAATAGGTCTTTTTGCCCTCCGAAGTTCGTGAACACAACTTGTTCCAATTTTTCAGGCCAGTTTTAGAATTCTTTGACTCCTCATATCAACTCGGAATTGAGTGATTCTTTTTGCATTGGAAAGCTTGAGTTAGTAGCATTCTTTGAAAGAATTTATCAGAAAATTGTCTCAAACTTTTCAAGAGGAAAGTTGGGGAGAGAGTTGTTGTATATCCTGCTTGGCAGTTGTTTTTCTTCATTATCTTCACTGCCGTTGTGATCTTCACTTATATCTTGCTGTCAAGAGCTACTTAGTATCCTTCATTGATGCTAGTTGTGCTACGCCGTGACCTCATTAGTGTTCTAGGCTCGCGTCTCTAGTCCGGTCTAGCCTAGGACCAGCACAGTACCGTCGTTGAGCGTTTATTCAACATTGCATTTTTGAATTGATTATTGCTAATCTTTTGCTACCATATATAGCCAACCCAGCTCCACATATTTCTACACCGTGTATACGTACGCTCCCCTAGCAATCGCTTTACTCAATATTCGGAGTTACTTGACACCGCTGGTTGCCGATCACCGCCTGCTGCATGGTAAGAACTTGTAAGACATTGATATTTGCTTTACTGTGAGCGTTTTACCACCACATCCTAGTAGTTATAGGAACATTATTTTTGGGTTTTGTTTCTTGTTCTACTAATCATGACAGGATCCAGAGTCAATTCATGGGCTTTGTCGATCGCGGGAGACGTGCCACCACCTTTGCAAATACCACAACCGTCACAAGAGGTGCACAAACATCCAAATGCACATGATCAGGTTAATGTATCTATACCACCATTTAATGGCCGTTTTAAACCTGCTTTATATATTGAATGGGAGTTCGACATAAAAAATATATTTGCTTCCCATAATTTCAATGAACATAAAAATGTTAAGGTTGCGGTTGGTTCTTTCACTGGTTATGCTTTGGTTTGGTGGAGTGAATATTGTCAGTTACACCCTGATTATATACCTACAACTTGGGATGATTTGAAACTTGCCATGCGACATACTTTCGTCCCTGCTTATTATACTCGTGACATGATTAAGAAGTTGCAACACTTAAAACAAGGTAGTGAAACTGTAACAAAATATTATGATGATTTACAAACTACCTTGTTGCATTCCTCTTTAGAAGAAAGTGAAGATGATTTTATGGATAGATTTTGGGGAGGATTAAACCGTGATATTCAAGAGATACTAATTCATGAAGAGTGTTATCCTATGGACCATTTGTTTCATCTTGCTTGCAAAGCTGAACAGGAAATAAAACGACGTGTTGGCCACGAGGAGAACAAGCGCACGGTGCACATTCCAAGAGTTGATATGATTGTTCCTTCAACTACTAGGCATACTATGACAACCACATCCGTTGTTGTCAGGACTACATCACCTCCACCATGTGACACATCGCCCCCGAGAGTGGCTACATCATCTGAGTGGATCATAAGAGGTAATGACAAAGGTACTGATCTTCCATCTCTACATGAGAATGATGAATGCCTTGTCAATTTGAATGCACCATCTGATGAGCTACCCACTACTTTGATCACACCACCTATTTTAGAGGACTACGTTGATAATTTGACTTTGCCATGTGATCAAACAACTGAAATACCAACAATTTTGAGTGCACCCATTGAATTAACTATTGATGCAAAAGAACCAATGTTTAATCATTTTGATATGACCTCTAATCTTGGTGATGATTCTGTGTTGAATGACTTATTGCATGTTTGCTTATTTAAGCATGTTGTAGCATGTAAATTTGATGCAAGTAAGGTTTATTCACCAATGTTGGGATGGTTTAATGATGAACATTGTCAATCTTTTGAAATGAATAAGAGCATCACTTATATATGCAAACTGAGTTGCAATATTTTCATGCCTTCTACTTCTTGTGCTAATTTTTTGGCTTTAGATTTTATGAACTATGCAAGTTACTCATCTATTCATGTGTCATATATGCAAAAATCAAGGGAAGTAAAAATGGATGACATATACATATACAACATGTACACCTTGTCTCTTTTGTTAGCCACATTTCAGATTAAGCAACGCCGAGGACGGCTTTATTTTCAAGAAGGGGAGGATGATGAGGACATGACTACCTTGGATATGACCAAAAATATTGCATATATGCATATTTGTCAGGTGATTTCTAGTGCAAACTATTCAATAATCTATTTATGTTATCCAGAACAAAAATACTTCACACACTTTTGTGTTTTGTCTAATTGCAGGTGTATGGGACATTTGTACAATCCACATATGAAGATAAGGAACAAAGAGATGTTTATTTGCTGTCCAAAAAGTTCTCTCACGTCACTTTTGGCCCAAGAGAAGATAGAGTCCAAGTGATAGAGGCAAAGGTGTCCCGTCTTTCGATGAGATGGTGGATTTCGCTTTGGTGGAAGTCGACTTTGACGATCCGACTACGAACGTGCGAGGACGTCGCGCCTTAGCAATCGCTAAACCAACTCCGAGAGGTTATTGACCACGCCGGAGCACGATCAACCTGACCACGAGGGTCTGTTTCCTGCGAGCAAACGAAGAACAAGCAAGAAACTAAGATTGCAATCTGGATATTGCGAATATAAGATGAAAGCTTTATTGATCAAGGTGGGGTTCTGTGACGCCTTTGTCTGGTCGTTGAACACAAACGAAGTACGCGAAGTTGCAGCTATGGCGAACTTTTAATCTAAACAAAACCCAAAGTCTAAACGATGCCCTAAGGGCTATATATATGGAGGAAGAGGGGGAGAATTTCGTGGCCCTTGGTGGAGGGGTCCGAAATCAACCCTATCTCTTGTTTCCCCACACATACGGACTCTAAAAATAGCCTATACTTATGTATTTCGAAATTACATGGGCCTGGCCCAATAATAAGGTGACGCAGCACCTAAAATAGCCTCGGGACGAAATTTATGAAGTGGCGTCTTGTATATTTCGTCCAAGGCTTCATGCACCCATTATGGTGGCTTCAAAGTCCTGAAATCATCACTTGTAACTCCGTTCTTCTTTCCCTTGCGCATGCCATCATCTCCATGCTTGTTCTTGCTCCAATGTTCATCCTTCTCCAAGCTAGGCCCTTCATTTGTAAGCAAAACAAATGTATCCAATTTAGGCAGCATCATATTCTCATGAACATTAGAATCATTACCAAGAAACGAAAGTACCTGGTAATTTAGTTGGCGTGCACGAGCTCTAGTAATTGGTCCAGTATGTATAGCAGCAGGGGCTGTGGGTGTAACAATTGTATTGATGTCCTCATCACATCGCCCCCGAGAGTGGCTACATCATCTGAGTTGATCATAAGAGGTAATGACAAAGGTACTGATCTTCCATCTCTACATGAGAATGATGAATGCCTTGTCAATTTGAATGCACCATCTGATGAGCTACCCTCTACTTTGATCACACCACCTATTTTAGAGGACTACGTTGATAATTTGACTTTGCCATGTGATCAAACAACTGAAATACCAACAATTTTGAGTGCACCCATTGAATTAACTATTGATGCAAAAGAACCAATGTTTAATCATTTTGATATGACCTCTAATCTTGGTGATGATTCTGTGTTGAATGACTTATTGCATGTTTGCTTATTTAAGCATGTTGTAGCATGTAAATTTGATGCAAGTAAGGTTTATTCACCAATGTTGGGATGGTTTAATGATGAACATTGTCAATCTTTTGAAATGAATAAGAGCTTCACTTATATGTGCAAACTGAGTTGCAATATTTTCATGCCTTCTACTTCTTGTGCTAATTTTTTGGCTTTAGATTTTATGAACTATGCAAGTTACTCATCTATTCATGTGTCATATATGCAAAAATTAAGGGAAGTAAAAATGGATGACATATACATATACAATATGTACACCTTGTCTCTTTTGTTAGCCACATTTCAGATTAAGCAACGCCGAGGACGGCTTTATTTTCAAGAAGGGGAGGATGATGAGGACATGACTACCTTGGATATGACAAAAAATATTGCATATATGCATATTTGTCAGGTGATTTCTAGTGCAAACTATTCAATAATCTATTTATGTTATCCAGAACAAAAATATTTCACACACTTTTGTGTTTTGTCTAATTGCAGGTGTATGGGACATTTGTACAATCCACATATGAAGATAAGGAAGAAAGAGATGTTTATTGGCTGTCCAAAAAGTTCTCTCACGTCACTTTTGGCCCAAGAGAAGATAGAGTCCAAGTCTCTCACGTTCTGGATTCAGATTCGGACTGCACAGACATACCTGACCCAAAACGCACACAAGTTTTACATACGGACTCCGAATTGGGTGATTCTTTTTTTGTTGAAAACTAGATTTCGTGCACTTTCCAACCCAAGTGGAATCACCTTCAAATTCGTCCGGGGCGTTGAGTTGTGGACGAAACAATCTGATGCTGCAGCAGAATCCGAGTCAAACTACAAGTCCAAAGGTGTTACATCACCTCCACTTGGGCCCATTGGCCTTGTACGACCTAGATTTAGTTTTAGGCTGCCTTGGGACGTCCTCCCACCTCCTTGGCCGCCACCCCTTGCTCCTATATAAGTAGATCCATCTAGTAGCTTTTCCTTGGGATTTGTTTAGTTAAAAGTTAGCCATTGCAACTTCGTGTACTTCGTTTGTGTCCAATGACCAGACCAAGACCGCTTCCGGATCCCCACTATTATCAATACCTCATATATATTTGCAATATTCAGATTGCTTTATCATATTTTTGCTCGTTCTTCGATTGCTTGCAGGAATAGACCTTCGTGGTCAGGCTGACCGTGCTTCCGGCATCGTCAGTAACCTCAGGAGATTGGTTTAGCGATTGCTAAGGCGCAACGTCGTACACGTTTGTAGTCGGATCGTCAAAGTCGTCTCCACCAAATCGATAGTTATCATCTCATCGAAAGATCGGGACACCCTCGCCATTATTAGATCTACTTATATAGGAGCAAGGGGTGGCGGCCAAGGAGGTGGGAGGACGTCCCAAGGCAGCCTAAAACTAAATCTAGGTCGTACAAGGCCAATGGGCCCAAGTGGAAGTGATGTAACACCTTTGGACTTGTAGTTTGACTCGGATTCTGCTGCAGCATCAGATTGTTTCGTCCACAACTCAACGCTCCAGACGAATTTGAAGGTGATTCCAATTGGGTTGGAAAGTGCACGAAATCTAGTTTCCAACAAAAAAAGAATCACCCAATTCGGAGTCCGTATGAAAAACTTGTGTGCGTTTTGAGTTAGGTGTCTCTGTGCAGTCCGAATCTGAATCCAGAACGTGAGAGACTTGGACTCTATCTTCTCTTGGGCCAAAAGTGACGTGAGAGAACTTTTTGGACAGCAAATAAACATCTCTTTCTTCCTTATCTTCATATGTGAATTGTACAAATGTCCCATACACCTGCAATTAGACAAAACACAAAAGTGTGTGAAGTATTTTTGTTCTGGATAACATAAATAGATTATTGAATAGTTTGCACTAGAAATCACCTGACAAATATGCATATATGCAATATTTTTGGTCATATCCAAGGTAGTCATGTCCTCATCAGATGGTCTCCAAACCAAATATTTTGAAGTCAAGTTGTGAAAGCATAGTATAGCGACGAGACAATGCATCAGCAATAACATTTTCTTTTCCCTTCTTGTGTTTAATGACATAAGGGAAAGTCTTAATGAATTCAACCCATTTAGCATGTCTATGATTCAGTTTAGCTTGACTTTTAATATGTTTCAAAGATTCATGATCAGAATGTATAACAAATTCTTTGGGCCATAAATAATGTTGCCATGTTTCTAAAGTCCGAACAAGAGCATATAATTCTTTATCATAAGTAGAATAATTCAGACTAGGCCCACTCAATTTTTCAGAAAGTATGCAACAGGTTTGCCATCTTGTAATAACACACCTGCTAATCCAATTCCACTAGCATCACATTCAAGCTCAAAAGTCTTATTAAAATCAGGAAGTTGGAGTAAAGGAGCATGTGTCAACTTATCTTTCAATACCGAGAAGGCTTCTTCCTATGCGGTACCCCAAAGAAAAGGCACATCTTTCTTTGTAAGCTCATTGAGAGGTGCAACAATGGTGCTGAAATCTCTCACAAAACGCCTATAGATTCTAGCGAGGCCAAGAAAACTCCTCACTTGTGTGACCGTTTTGGGCTGCGGCCAACTCTCAATAGCTTCAATCTTGGCTTTATCAACTTCAATTCCCTGTGGAGTAACAACATAGCCAAGAAAAGATACTCGATCGGTGCAAAAGGTGCACTTCCAAGGTTACCAAACAAACGTGCATCACGTAGAGCAATAAAAACAGCACGTAAATGTTCCAAATGTTCTTCCAAAGATCTGCTATAAATCAGTATATCATCAAAATAGACTACCACAAATCGTCCAATGAAAGCATGTAAAACTTCGTTCATTAGTCTCATGAAAGTACTAGGCGCATTAGTTAACCCAAAAGGCATGACTAACCACTCATATAAGCCAAACTTAGTTTTAAATGCTGTTTTCCATTCATCCCCCAATTTCATACGAATTTGATGGTATCCACTACGCAAATCAACTTTGGAGAATATTGTAGAGCCACTCAATTCATCAAGCATATCATCTAGCCTAGGAATAGGATGACGATAACGAATAGTAATATTATTAATGCCTCTACAATCAACACACATACGCGATGTACCATCCTTTTTCGGCACTAGAATAATAGGAACAGCACAAGGACTAAGGGATTCGCGTATATAACCTTTGTCGAGAAGCTCTTGTACTTGACGCATAATCTCCTTCGTCTCCTCTGGATTGGTACGGTATGGTGCATGGTTTGGCAGTGAAGCACCGGGAATTAAGTCAATCTGATGCTCAATCCCTCGAATAGGTGGTAATCCCGGTGGCACGTCTTGTGGAAAAACGTCAGCGAACTCCTGCAAAATGTTAGTGATAGCAGGAGGCAAAGAGGAAGGCACGTCCTCGAATGAAAATAATGCCTCTTTGCACACAAAAGCATAGCAAACAGAGTTGCTGAAATCTAGCTCATCAATATCAGATTTGGTGGCAAATAAACATGCACTTTTCAATTTAATTTCAGAAGCAACACTAGATGGTTTATGATTAGGCTTCATTTGTTGCTCAAATTCTTTTGCCACAATCTGATTTTCACTCTTATTCTTCTCCTGTTTTGCTTTATTAGCTCTATTAATATCATCTTTCAAAATAGAATCAGGAGTCATAGGAAGCAAAGTAATATTTTTGTCCTTATGAACAAGAGTATACTGATTGTTTCTACCATGGTGTACAGAATTTTTATCAAATTGCCATGGTCTACCAAGTAATAAGGAACATGCTTGCATAGGTACCACATCACAATCAACATAATCAGCATATGTAGAGATACTAAAATGCACACGAACAGTACGTGTTACCTTAACCTTGCCGCTGTTGTTGAACCATTGGATGTAGTAAGGATGTGGATGTGGTCTTGTGGTGAGAGAAAGCTTCTCCACCATCTCCATGCTAGCCAAGTTGTTGCAGCTCCCTCCATCTATGATGACGCGCACAGAACGTTCTTTCACAACTCCCTTGGTATGGAACAAATTGTGCCTCTGATTTTGCTCAGTTTGTGTGACCTGCACACTCAAAACACGTTGAGCAACTAAACATTCATACCTGTCAGCGTCTTCAGGAGCCATGTATTGCGTCTCATGATAAGAATCATCTCCATCATGTTCTTCACGTGTAATAAGAGCCAAAGTCTCCTCATCATAGTCACTAGCGGACTCATATCCACCATCCGCGGTAGCAATCATCACACGCGGAGATTTGCATTCTCTCGCATAATGACCTCCTCCCTTACAATGACGACAAATAATATCACTTGTGTGCCCTGTTGATGCCATGGAAGAAGAAGAACTCTATGCAGGCCCAGCAGGTGCGCTCTTGGCAGATAATGGTGGTTGTGCCTGTTTTCTTGTATCACGACTGGAGGAAGCACCTGATTGAGGTGCTGGTGTAGTTGAAGTAGAAGATGCACGTGGTGTCCATGATGAAGGTCGGCCTGCAGAAAAGTTAGATCGTGCCAATGCTTGTCGATCCTGCACTTCACATTCAGCTTTACAAGCAAGATGGAATAAACGAGTGATATTAGTATACTCCTTATAGTCTAGAATGGTCTGAATCTCTCTATTTAATCCACCCAGAAAACGTGCAAGCATAGCTTCATTCTCCTCAACAATACCACATCTAATCATGCCAGTTTGTAATTCCTGATAATATTCTTCTACAGAATTTTTTCCTTGTCTTAAGCGCTGTAATTTTTGAAGCAATTCACGTTGATAATATGGTGGAACCCAACGAGTACGCATAGCAGTTTTCAAAGCAGCCCATGTAGTTGGAATAGGATATAATCTACAATGTTCAGACCACCATACACATGCAAAACTAGTGAAAGCACAAACAGCAGCGGCAACCCGTCTCTCCTCGGGATATTGTAAACATGTAAATCGTTGTTCAGTTTCTAACTCCCAAGTAAGATATATATCAGGAACATATCTACCCTCGAAAGGTGGAATATTCAATTTCAGTCTAGGAAGATGGTCATGATCTCGTACCTGAGGGAAAGCCCTACCATTGTGATTATTTGCATGTGGACGACCTGGTGGTTGTGGTGCAGGTGGTTGCA
Source organism: Triticum aestivum (assembly GCF_018294505.1). Taxonomy (NCBI): domain Eukaryota; kingdom Viridiplantae; phylum Streptophyta; class Magnoliopsida; order Poales; family Poaceae; genus Triticum; species Triticum aestivum. The sequence continues at coordinate 331,880,895 of NC_057810.1, forward strand.
CGTAGTTCTGATTTTGAGCAACCTCATCCTAGTAATCTCCCACATAATCATCCTCCTCCGCATCAGCAGCAGGAGCCACAGAAGTATCAACAGCAGCACCAACAGTTTGGCCAAACGCAAGAGGAACACGGCTCGCTCGGCGGAGGTCTGTTTCGCGACGTGGAGGTAGTCGTTGTTGTTGTTGTTGGAGAGGTGCGTTAGGTGCAGCGGGTGGTGGTGGTGGAAGACGCGCGAGCAATTCATTAAACTTGTTATCGAGCTTTGTTTCGAACGTCTTCTCCATGCCATCTATCTTCTCCATGGCCTCTTCAAATCTGTTTAGCACATCTTGCACCTGTCCACTCATCATTTGCTGAAATTTATCATGCAAATCCTTATTCGTCATGTTCTCCCAGTCAGTCTCGTCGGCTTGTGATCCTGGCATGGTTAGCAGCAATAGAAACACACAAGAATATGATCCTACAGACTACTAACAAGAGGTGGTGGTGGGTGTCACAAATCCGTCAAGCAAATCTCAAATTCTTACCAGTTCTTACCCAGCAGCAGGAGGTGATCGGCAACCGTTGTAGTCAAAAACTCTCAAAGCTTGGATAGAGCAATTACCAGGGAGATGTCAAACGCACGACGTAGATTTATGTGGAGCTGGGAAGGCTAATAATATGGTAGCAAAAAGGGTCAGCAATAATCAATTCAGAGATGCAAAGTTGAATAAACGCTCAACGACGGTACTGTGCTGGTCCTAGGCTAGACTGTGCTAGAGACGCGAGCCTAGAAGACCAACAAAATCACGACGCGGCACGTAAACAAGGGAAAAGCACACTCTGGATTTTTTTTCGCTCTTTTTTTTTGCGCTGCTTTTTTTTGCGAAAAATCACTATAATGGCGAGTGTCCGGACCAATATTTTTTTTTCCGACCAACTGACAGGATGGGCATGAAATTTTTTCGACCAATTTTTTTTTCGACTGCCCGGACCCAAAAACTGGAAACGGGTCAAAAAAAAACTTCCTATAATGGCACCTGTCTCAAAACACTCAGAAACACCTAAAAATAGGATAGCCAATTTTTTTTTTCGAAAAATGCGTTTTCAAAATTTTTTGGGCCTAAACGGAGGGTGGTTTCGGGACTCTTTTTTTTCCAAAACCTACTCCGGCAAGGAAACACGAATCGGAATCTAGATGGATCTCGAAAACAAACCTAATATGACAAGAACACGGATTGGTGGTGGATATATGGTGGTAGATGGCAGCGGTGGTGGTATATGATAGCGGTGGTGGTATATGGATACGGATTCGAAGCGGTGGCGGATAAGCGGTGGTGGTAGATGGCAGGGGCGATGATGATGGTGCGACGGCGGCATGACAACTTATGACCAGAACTCGAAACTCTAAAAGACTAGACTCTCAGACTAGTAACTAGACACTACGATGCAACCGCAAATTCAACAAAGCAAAACCCTAAAAAGATTATGCAAAGGCTCAGATTGGTTCGAATATGATGAACTAACCCTAATTTTTTTTGTGGCTTTTTCGTGGACTGTAGGTATGAAGAACAGACTCGATCTAAACTACGAAAAACTGTAAAATCTCACCGAGCAACCTGGAAATCTGATACCACTTGATAGAGGCAAAGGTGTCCTTCTTTCGATGAGATGATGGATATCGCTTTGGTGGAAGTCGACTTTGACGATCCGACTACGAACGTGCGAGGACGTCGCGCCTTAGCAATCGCTAAACCAACTCCGAGAGGTTATTGACCACGCCGGAGCACGATCAACCTGACCACGAGGGTCTGTTTCCTGCGAGCAAACGAAGAACAAGCAAGAAACTAAGATTGCAATCTGGATATTGCGAATATAAGATGAAAGCTTTATTTATCAAGGTGGGGTTCTGTGACGCCTTTGTCTGGTCGTTGAACACAAACGAAGTACGCGAAGTTGCAGCTATGGCGAACTTTAATCTAAACAAAACCCAAAGTCTAAATGGTGCCCTAAGGGCTGTATATATGGAGGAAAAGAGGGGGAATTTCGTGGCCCTTGGTGGAGGGGTCCGAAATCAACCCTATCTCTTGTTTCCCCACACATACGGACTCTAAAAATAGCCTATACTTATGTATTTCGAAATTACATGGGCCTGGCCCAATAAAAAAGGTGACGCGGCACCTATAATAGCCTTTGGACGAAATTTATGAAGTGACATCTTGTATATTTCGTCCAAGGCTTCATGCACTCATTATGGTGGCTTCAAAGACCTGAAATCATCACTTGTAACTCTGTTCTTGTTCCCCTTGCGCATGCCATCATCTCCATGCTTGTTCTTGCTCCAATGTTCATCCTTCTCCAAGCTAGGCCCTTCATTTGTAAGCAAAACAAATGTATCCAATTTAGGCAGCATCATATTCTCATGAACATTAGAATCATTACCAAGAAACGGAAGTACCTGGTAATTTAATTGGCGTGCGCGAGCTCTAGTAATTGGTCCAGTATGTATAGCAGCAGGGGCTGTGGTTGTAACAATGGTATTTATGTCCTCATCACCAGGAGGCCCGGAGTACCCTCAAATTCAGCCTTAAGCAGGACTTTTTGGCCCTGAAAGTCAAAGAACATCATTCGTCGCTATTTTTCAGACAGGTTTCTGAACCCATTGGCACTTCCTTTTGATGGAAATTTGAGAGATTATGTTGCTTATAGACATTAGCCCCCCTGATAGAGGCAAAGGTGTCCCGTCTTTCGATGAGATGGTGGATTTCGCTTTGGTGGAAGTCGACTTTGACGATCTGACTACGAACGTGCGAGGACGTCGCGCCTTAGCAATCGCTAAACCAACTCCGAGAGGTTATTGACCACGCCGGAGCACGATCAACCTGACCACGAGGGTCTGTTTCCTGCGAGCAAACGAAGAACAAGCAAGAAACTAAGATTGCAATCTGGATATTGCGAATATAAGATGAAAGCTTTATTGATCAAGGTGGGGTTCTGTGACGCCTTTGTCTGGTCGTTGAACACAAACGAAGTACGCGAAGTTGCAGCTATGGCGAACTTTTAATCTAAACAAAACCCAAAGTCTAAACGATGCCCTAAGGGCTGTATATATGGAGGAAGAGGGGGGAATTTCGTGGCCCTTGGTGGAGGGGTCAGAAATCAACCCTATCTCTTGTTTCCCCACACATACGGACTCTAAAAATAGCCTATACTTATGTATTTCGAAATTACATGGGCCTGGCCCAATAATAAGGTGACGCAGCACCTATAATAACCTCGGGACGAAATTTATGAAGTGGCATCTTGTATATTTCGTCCAAGGCTTCATGCGCCCATTATGGTGGCTTCAAAGTCCTGAAATCATCACTTGTAACTCCGTTCTTGTTCCCCTTGCGCATGCCATCATCTCCATGCTTGTTCTTGCTCCAATGTTCATCCTTCTCCAAGCTAGGCCCTTCATTTGTAAGCAAAACAAATGTATCCAATTTAGGCAGCATCATATTCTCATGAACATTAGAATCATTACCAAGAAACGAAAGTACCTGGTAATTTAGTTGGCGTGCACGAGCTCTAGTAATTGGTCCAGTATGTATAGCAGCAGGGGTTGTGGGTGTAACAATTGTATTGATGTCCTCATCAGTAAATGTTCCAAATGTTCTTCCAAAGATCTGCTATAAATCAGTATATCATCAAAATAGACTACCACAAATCGTCCAATGAAAGCACGTAAAACTTCGTTCATTAATCTCATGAAAGTACTAGGTGCATTAGTTAACCCAAAAGGCATGACTAACCACTCATATAATCCAAACTTAGTTTTAAATGCTGTTTTCCATTCATCTCCCAATTTCATACGAATTTGATGGTAGCCACTACGCAAATCAACTTTGGAGAATATTGTAGAGCCACTCAATTCATCAAGCATATCATCTAGCCTAGGAATAGGATGACGATAACGAATAGTAATATTATTAATGCCTCTACAATCAACACACATACGTGATGTACCATCCTTTTTCGGCACTAGAATAATAGGAACAGCACAAGGACTAAGGGATTCGCGTATATAACCTTTGTCGAGAAGCTCTTGTACTTGACGCATAATCTCCTTCGTCTCCTCTGGATTGGTACGGTATGGTGCACGGTTTGGCAGTGAAGCACCGGGAATTAAGTCAATCTGATGCTCAATCCCTCGAATAGGCGGTAATCCCGGTGGCACATCTTGTGGAAAGACGTCAGCGAATTCCTGCAAAATGTTAGTGACAGCAGGAGGCAAAGAGGAAGGCACGTCCTCGAATGAAAATAATGCCTCTTTGCACACAAAAGCATAGCAAACAGATTTGCTGAAATCTAGCTCATCAATATCAGATTTGGTGGCAAATAAACATGCACTTTTCAATTTAATTTCAGAAGCAACACTAGATGGTTTATTATTAGGCTTCATTTGTTGCTCAAATTCTTTTGCCACAATCTGATTTTCACTCTTATTTGTCTCCTGTTTTGCTTTATTAGCTCTATTAATATCATCTTTCAAAATGGAATCAGGAGTCATAGGAAGCAAAGTAATATTTTTATCCTTATGAACAAGAGTATAGTGATTGTTTCTACCATGGTGTACAGAATTTTTATCAAATTGCCATGGTCTACCAAGTAATAAGGAACATGCTTGCATAGGTACCGCATCACAATCAACATAATCAGCATATGTAGAGATACTAAAATGCACACGAACAGTACGTGTTACCTTAACCTTGCCGCTGTTGTTGAACCATTGGATGTAGTAAGGATGTGGATGTGGTCTTGTGGTGAGAGAAAGCTTCTCCACCATCTCCATGCTAGCCAAGTTGTTGCAGCTCCCTCCGTCTATGATGACGCGCACAGAACGTTCCTTCACAACTCCCTTGGTATGGAACAAATTGTGCCTCTGATTTTGCTCAGCTTGTGTGACCTGCACACTCAAAACACGTTGAGCAACTAAACATTCATACCTGTCAGCGTCTTCAAGAGCCATGTATTGCGTCTCATGATCAGAATCATCTCCACCATGTTCTTCACGTGTAATAAGAGCCAAAGTCTCCTCATCATAGTTACTAGCGGTGATAGAGGCAAAGGTGTCCCGTCTTTCGATGAGATGGTGGATTTCGCTTTGGTGGAAGTCGACTTTGACGATCCGACTACGAACGTGCGAGGACGTCGCGCCTTAGCAATCGCTAAACCAACTCCGAGAGGTTATTGACCACGCCGGAGCACGATCAACCTGACCACGAGGGTCTGTTTCCTGCGAGCAAACGAAGAACAAGCAAGAAACTAAGATTGCAATCTGGATATTGCGAATATAAGATGAAAGCTTTATTGATCAAGGTGGGGTTCTGTGACGCCTTTGTCTGGTCGTTGAACACAAACGAAGTACGCGAAGTTACAGCTATGGCGAACTTTTAATCTAAACAAAACCCAAAGTCTAAACGATGCCCTAAGGGCTGTATATATGGAGGAAGAGGGGGGAATTTCGTGGCCCTTGGTGGAGGGGTCCGAAATCAACCCTATCTCTTGTTTCCCCACACATACGGACTCTAAAAATAGCCTATACTTATGTATTTCGAAATTACATGGGCCTGGCCCAATAATAAGGTGACGCAGCACCTAAAATAGCCTCGGGACGAAATTTATGAAGTGGCATCTTGTATATTTCGTCCAAGGCTTCATGCACCCATTATGGTGGCTTCAAAGTCCTGAAATCATCACTTGTAACTCCGTTCTTGTTCCCCTTGCGCATGCCATCATCTCCATGCTTGTTCTTGCTCCAATGTTCATCCTTCTCCAAGCTAGGCCCTTCATTTGTAAGCAAAACAAATGTATCCAATTTAGGCAGCATCATATTCTCCTGAACATTAGAATCATTACCAAGAAACGAAAGTACCTGGAAATTTAGTTGGCGTGCACGAGCTCTAGTAATTGGTCCAGTATGTATAGCAGCAGGGGTTGTGGGTGTAACAATTGTATTGATGTCCTCATCATCCTCCCCTTCTTGAAATGAAGTCGTCCTCGACGGAAGTTCATCTTCCTCACCCAAATAAGGCTTCAAATCTGCAATGTTAAAAGTGGGACTAACCCCAAAATCTGCAGGCAGCTCAAGTTTATATGCATTATCATTTATTTTCTCTAACACCTTAAAGGGACCATCAGCACGTGGCATTAACTTTGATTTGCGCAAATCAGGAAATCTATCCTTACGCAAATGTAACCAAACAAGATCTCCAGGTGCAAACACAACATGTTTTCTACCCTTATCTCCAGCAAGTTTATATTTAGCATTCATGCGCTCAATGTTTTCCTTAGTTAACTCATGCATTTTTAAAATCAATTCAGCACGTTGTTTAGCATCAAAATTAACCTTCTCCGAAGATGGAAGAGGCAACAAATCAATAGGTGCACGAGGTAGGAAACCATACACAACTTCAAAAGGGCACATCTTAGTAGTAGAATGCAATGAACGATTATAAGCAAATTCAATATGAGGCAAGCATTCCTCCCACATTTTCTTATTATTGTTCAAAACAGCCCTAAGCATAGTGATGAGGACATCAATACAATTGTTACACCCACAGCCCCTGCTGCTATACATACTGGACCAATTACTAGAGCTCGTGCACGCCAACTAAATTACCAGGTACTTTCGTTTCTTGGTAATGATTCTAATGTTCATGAGAATATGATGCTGCCTAAATTGGATACATTTGTTTTGCTTACAAATGAAGGGCCTAGCTTGGAGAAGGATGAACATTGGAGCAAGAACAAGCATGGAGATGATGGCATGCGCAAGGGGAACAAGAACGGAGTTACAAGTGATGATTTCAGGACTTTGAAGCCACCATAATGGGTGCATGAAGCCTTGGACGAAATATACAAGATGCCACTTCATAAATTTCGTCCCGAGGCTATTTTAGGTGCTGCGTCACCTTATTATTGGGCCAGGCCCATGTAATTTTGAAATACACAAGTATAGGCTATTTTTAGAGTCCGTATGTGTGGGGAAACAAGAGATAGGGTTGATTTCGGACCCCTCCACCAAGGGCCACGAAATTCCCCCCCTCTTCCTCCATATATACAGCCCTTAGGGCATCGTTTAGACTTTGGGTTTTGTTTAGATTAAAAGTTCGCCATAGCTGCAACTTCGCGTACTTCGTTTGTGTTCAACGACCAGACAAAGGCGTCACAGAACCCCACCTTGATCAATAAAGCTTTCATCTTATATTCGCAATATCCAGATTGCAATCTTAGTTTCTTGCTTGTTCTTCGTTTGCTCGCAGGAAACAGACCCTCGTGGTCAGGTTGATCGTGCTCCGGCGTGGTCAATAACCTCTCGGAGTTGGTTTAGCGATTGCTAAGGCGCGACGTCCTCGCACGTTCGTAGTCGGATCGTCAAAGTCGACTTCCACCAAAGCGAAATCCACCATCTCATCGAAAGACGGGACACCTTTTCCCCTATCATTATACCATGTCATAAAAGCGATGATGCTGTTAATGTTGCTGATTTGTTCTTTCGTGAAATTATTCGCTTGCATGGTGTGCCAAATACTATTGTTTCAGATCGTGGTACTAAATTTCTTAGCCACTTTTGGAGATGTTTATGGGCTAAGTTGGGGACTAAACTGCTTTTTAGTACTACTTGTCACCCCCAAACTGATGGACAAACTGAAGTAGTCAATAGAACGTTGTCTACTATGCTTAGGGCTGTTTTGAAGAATAATAAGAAAATGTGGGAGGAATGCTTGCCTCATATTGAATTTGCTTATAATCGTTCATTGCATTCTACTACTAAGATGTGCCCTTTTGAAGTTGTGTATGGTTTCCTACCTCGTGCACCTATTGATTTGTTGCCTCTTCCATCTTCGGAGAAGGTTAATTTTGATGCTAAACAACGTGCTGAATTGATTTTAAAAATGCATGAGTTAACTAAGGAAAACATTGAGCGCATGAATGCTAAATATAAGCTTGCTGGAGATAAGGGTAGAAAACATGTTGTGTTTGCACCTGGAGATCTTGTTTGGTTACATTTGCGTAAGGATAGATTTCCTGATTTGCGCAAATCAAAGTTAATGCCACGTGCTGATGGTCCCTTTAAGGTGTTAGAGAAAATAAATGATAATGCATATAAACTTGAGCTGCCTGCAGATTTTGGGGTTAGTCCCACTTTTAACATTGCAGATTTGAAGCCTTATTTGGGTTAGGAAGATGAACTTCCGTCGAGGACGACTTCATTTCAAGAAGGGGAGGATGATGAGGACATCAATACAATTGTTACACCCACAGCCCCTGCTGCTATACATACTGGACCAATTACTAGAGCTCGTGCACGCCAACTAAATTACCAGGTACTTTCGTTTCTTGGTAATGATTCTAATGTTCATGAGAATATGATGCTGCCTAAATTGGATACATTTGTTTTGCTTACAAATGAAGGGCCTAGCTTGGAGAAGGATGAACATTGGAGCAAGAACAAGCATGGAGATGATGGCATGCGCAAGGGGAACAAGAACGGAGTTACAAGTGATGATTTCAGGACTTTGAAGCCACCATAATGGGTGCATGAAGCCTTGGACGAAATATACAAGATGCCACTTCATAAATTTCGTCCCGAGGCTATTTTAGGTGCTGCGTCACCTTATTATTGGGCCAGGTGATAGAGGCAAAGGTGTCCCGTCTTTCGATGAGATGATGGATATCGCTTTGGTGGAAGTCGACTTTGACGATCCGACTACGAACGTGCGAGGACGTCGCGCCTTAGCAATCGCTAAACCAACTCCGAGAGGTTATTGACCACGCCAGAGCACGATCAACCTGACCACGAGGGTCTGTTTCCTGCGAGCAAATGAAGAACAAGCAAGAAACTAAGATTGCAATCTGGATATTGCGAATATAAGATGAAAGCTTTATTGATCAAGGTGGGGTTCTGTGACGCCTTTGTCTGGTCGTTGAACACAAACGAAGTACGCGAAGTTGCAGCTATGGCAAACTTTTAATCTAAACAAAACCCAAAGTCTAAACGATGCCCTAAGGGCTGTATATATGGAGGAAGAGGGGGGAATTTCGTGGCCCTTGGTGGAGGGGTCCGAAATCAACCCTATCTCTTGTTTCCCCACACATACGGACTCTAAACATAGCCTATACTTATGTATTTCGAAATTACATGGGCCTGGCCCAATAATAAGGTGACGCAGCACCTAAAATAGCCTCGGGACGAAATTTATGAAGTGGCATCTTGTATATTTCGTCCAAGGCTTCATGCACCCATTATGGTGGCTTCAAAGTCCTGAAATCATCACTTGTAACTCCGTTCTTGTTCCCCTTGCGTATGCCATCATCTCCATGCTTGTTCTTGCTCCAATGTTCATCCTTCTCCAAGCTAGGCCCTTCATTTGTAAGCAAAACAAATGTATCCAATTTAGGCAGCATCATATTCTCATGAACATTAGAATCATTACCAAGAAACGAAAGTACCTGGTAATTTAGTTGGCGTGCACGAGCTCTAGTAATTGGTCCAGTATGTATAGCAGCAGGGGCTGTGGGTGTAACAATTGTATTGATGTCCTCATCATCCTCCCCTTCTTGAAATGAAGTCGTCATCGACGGAAGTTCATCTTCCTCACCCAAATAAGGCTTCAAATCTGCAATGTTAAAAGTGGGACTAACCCCAAAATCTGCAGGCAGCTCAAGTTTATATGCATTATCATTTATTTTCTCTAACACCTTAAAGGGACCATCAGCACGTGGCATTAACTTTGATTTGCGCAAATCAGGAAATCTATCCTTACGCAAATGTAACCAAACAAGATCTCCAGGTGCAAACACAACATGTTTTCTACCCTTATCTCCAGCAAGCTTATATTTAGCATTCATGCGCTCAATGTTTTCCTTAGTTAACTCATGCATTTTTAAAATCAATTCAGCACGTTGTTTAGCATCAAAATTAACCTTCTCCGAAGATGGAAGAGGCAACAAATCAATAGGTGCACGAGGTAGGAAACCATACACAACTTCAAAAGGGCACATCTTAGTAGTAGAATGCAATGAACGATTATAAGCAAATTCAATATGAGGCAAGCATTCCTCCCACATTTTCTTATTATTCTTCAAAACAGCCCTAAGCATAGTAGACAACGTTCTATTGACTACTTCAGTTTGTCCATCAGTTTGGGGGTGACAAGTAGTACTAAAAAGCAGTTTAGTCCCCAACTTAGCCCATAAACATCTCCAAAAATGGCTAAGAAATTTAGTATCACGATCTGAAACAATAGTATTTGGCACACCATGCAAGCGAATAATTTCACAAAAGAACAAATCAGCAACATTAACAGCATCATCGCTTTTATGACATGGTATAAAGTGTGCCATTTTCGAGAATCTATCCATGACAACAAATATGCTATCCCTCCCCTTCTTTGTTCGAGGTAAACCTAAAACAAAGTCCATAGATATATCCTCCCAAGGAACACTAGGTACAGGCAAAGGCATATATAAACCATGAGGATTGAGTCGTGACTTAGCTTTTTGACATGTAGTACATCGAGCAATAAAACGCTCAACATCCCGTCTCATCTTTGGCCAAAAGAAATGTGTAGCAAGTACGTCCTCCGTCTTCTTCACGCCAAAGTGTCCCATTAATCCTCCTCCATGCGCCTCCTGCAACAACAAAAGACGAACGGAGCTAGCTGGAATGCATAGCTTGTTAGCACGAAACACAAATCCATCGTTAACGACAAACTTGTTCCACATTCTTCCTTCTTTACAATTCTGCATTACATCTTTAAAATCAGCATCATGCACATATTGATCTTTGATGGTCTCCAAACCAAATATTTTGAAGGCAAGTTGTGAAAGCATAGTATAGCGACGAGACAATGCATCAGCAATAACATTTTCTTTTCCCTTCTTGTGTTTAATGACATAAGGGAAAGTCTCAATGAATTCAACCCATTTAGCATGTCTACGATTCAGTTTAGCTTGACTTTTAATATGTTTCAAAGATTCATGATCAGAATGTATAACAAATTCTTTGGGCCATAAATAATGTTGCCATGTTTCTAAAGTCCGAACAAGAGCATATAATTCTTTATCATAAGTAGAATAATTCAGACTAGGCCCACTCAATTTTTCAGAAAAGTATGCAACAGGTTTGCCATCTTGTAATAACACACCTCCTAATCCAATTCCACTAGCATCACATTCAAGCTCAAAAGTCTTATTAAAATCAGGAAGTTGGAGTAAAGGAGCATGTGTCAACTTATCTTTCAATACCGTGAAGGCTTCTTCCTGTGCGGTACCCCAAAGAACAGGCACATCTTTCTTTGTAAGCTCATTGAGAGGTGCAGCAATGGTGCTGAAATCTCTCACAAAACGCCTATAGAATCCAGCGAGGCCAAGAAAACTCCTCACTTGTGTGACCGTTTTGGGCTGCGGCCAACTCTCAATAGCTTCAATCTTGGCTTTATCAACTTCAATTCCCTGTGGAGTAACAACATAGCCAAGAAAAGATACTCGGTCGGTGCAAAAGGTGCACTTCCCAAGGTTACCAAACAAACGTGCATCACGTAGAGCAATAAAAACAGCACGTAAATGTTCCAAATGTTCTTCCAAAGATCTGCTATAAATCAATATGTCATCAAAGTAAACTACCACAAATCGTCCAATGAAAGCACGTAAAACTTCGTTCATTAATCTCATGAAAGAATCATCTCCACCATGTTCTTCACGTGTAATAAGAGCCAAAGTCTCCTCATCATAGTCACTAGCGGACTCATATCCACCATCCGCGGTAGCAATCATCACACGCGGAGATTTGCATTCTCTCGCATAATGACCTCCTCCCTTACAACGACGACAAATAATATCACTTGTGTGCCCTGTTGATGCCATGGAAGAAGAAGAACGCTGTGCAGGCCCCGCAGGTGTGCTCTTGGCAGACAATGGTGGTTGTGCCTGTTTTCTTGTATCACGGCTGGAGGTGGCACCGGATGGAGGTGCTGGTGCAGTTGAAGTAGAAGATGCACGTGGTGTCCATGATGAAGGTCGGCCTGCAGAAAAGTTAGTTCGCCCCAATGCTTGTCGATCCTGCACTTCACGTTCAGCTTTACAAGCAAGATGGAATAAACGAGTGATATTAGTATACTCTTTATAGTCTAGAATGGTCTGAATCTCTCTATTTAATCCACCCAGAAAACGTGCAAGCATAGCTTCATTCTCCTCAACAATACCACATCTAATCATGCCAGTTTGTAATTCCTGATAATATTCTTCTACAGAATTTTTTCCTTGTCTTAAACGCTGCAATTTTTGAAGCAATTCACGTTGATAATATGGTGGAACCCAACGCGTACGCATAGCAGTTTTCAAAGCAGCCCAAGTAGTTGGAATAGGATATAATCTACAATGTTCAGACCACCATACACATGCAAAACTAGTGAAAGCACAAACAGCAGCAGCAACTCGTCTCTCCTCAGGATATTGTAAACATGTAAATCGTTGTTCAATTTCTAACTCCCAAGTAAGATATATATCAGGAACATATCTACCCTCAAATGGTGGAATATTCAATTTCAGTTTAGGAATATGGACATCATCTCGTACCTGAGGTGGTGGTGCAGGCCTACCATTACGAATATATACCTGAGGTCGACCTGCTGGTGGTGGTACAGGTGGCTGCACGTAGTGTTGATTTTGATCAACCTCATCCTCATAATCTCCCACATAATCATCCTCCTCTGCATCAGCAGCAGGAGCCACAGAAGTATCAACAGCAGCACCAACAGTTTGGCCAAACGCAAGAGGAACACGGCTTGCTCGGCGGAGGTCTGCTTCGCGACGTGGAGGTAGTCGTTGTTGTTGTTGTTGGAGAGGTGCGTTAGGTGCAGCGGGTGGTGGTGGTGGAAGACGCGCGAGCAATTCATTAAACTTGTTATCGAGCTTTGTTTCGAACGTCTTCTCAAGGCCAGTGATCTTCTCCATGGCCTCTTCAAAATTGTTCAGCACATCTTGCACCTGTTCAGTCATCATTTGCTGAAACTTATCATGAAGCTCCTTGTTCGGTAAATTCTCCCAGTCAATCTCGTCGGCTTGTGATCCTGGCATGGTTAGCAGCAATAGAAACACACAAGAATATGATCCTACAGACTACGAACAAGTGGTGGTGGTGGGTGTCACAAATCCGTCAAGCAAATCGCAAATTCTTACCAGTTCTTACCCAGCAGCAGGCGGTGATCGGCAACCGTTGTAGTCAAAAACTCTCAAAGCTTGGATAGAGCGATTACCAGGGAGAGTCAAACGCACGACGTAGATGTATGTGGAGCTGGGAAGGCTTATAATATGGTAGCAAAAAGGGTCAGCAATAATCAATTCAGAGATGCAAAGTTGAATAAACGCTCAACGACGGTACTGTGCTGGTCCTAGGCTAGACTGTGCTATAGACGCGAGCCTAGAACACTAACAAAATCACGGCGCGGCACGTAAACAAGGGAAAAGCACACTCTGGATTTTTTTTTCGCTCTTTTTTTTTGTGCTCTTCTTTTTTGCGCTGGTTTTTTTTTGCGAAAAATCACTATAATGGCGAGTGTCTCAAAACTCTTCTTAGCTCAAACTGACAGGATGGGCACGGAATTTTTTCGACCAATTTTTTTTTTTTTGATTGCCCGGACCCAAAAACTGGAAACGGGTCAAAAAAAACTTCCTATAATGGCACCTGTCTCAAAACACTCAGAAACACCTAAAAATAGGATAGCCAGAAATTTTTTCGAAAAATGCGTTTTCGAAAAATTATGGGCCTAAACGGAGCGTGGCTACCCGACTCTTTTTTTTTTCTACTCCGGCAAGGAAACACGAACCGGAATCTAGATGGATCCCTAAAACAAACCTAATAAGCAAAGAACTCGGATTGGTGGTGGATATATGGTGGTGGTAAATGGCAGCGGTGGTGGTAGCGGTGGTAGTATATGGATATGGATCGGTGGTGGTATATGGACACGGATTGGTGGTGGTATATGGATACGGATTCGGTGCGGTGGTGGTAGATGGTAGGGGCGATGATGATGGTGCGGCGGCGGCGTGACAACTTATGACCAGAACTCGAAACTCTAAAAGACTAGACTCTAAGACCAGCAACTAGACACGACGATGCAACCGCAAATTCAACAAAGCAAAACCCTAAAAAGATTATGCAAAGGCTCAGATTGGTTCGGATATGATGAACTAACCCTAATTTTTTTTGGCTTTTTCGTGGACTGTAGGTATGAAGAACAGACTCGATCTAAACTACGAAAAACTGTAAAATCTCACCGAGCAACCTGGAAATCTGATACCACTTGATAGAGGCAAAGGTGTCCCGTCTTTCGATGAGATGGTGGATTTCGCTTTGTTGGAAGTCGACTTTGATGATCCGACTACGAACGTGCGAGGACGTCGCGCCTTAGCAATCGCTAAACAAACTCCGAGAGGTTATTGACCACGCCGGAGCACGATCAACCTGACCACGAGGGTCTGTTTCCTGCGAGCAAACGAAGAACAAGCAAGAAACTAAGATTGCAATCTGGATATTGCGAATATAAGATGAAAGCTTTATTGATCAAGGTGGGGTTCTGTGACGCCTTTGTCTGGTCGTTGAACACAAACGAAGTACGCGAAGTTGCAGCTATGGCGAACTTTTAATCTAAACAAAACCCAAAGTCTAAACGATGCCCTAAGGGCTGTATATATGGAGGAAGAGGGGGGAATTTCGTGGCCCTTGGTGGAGGGGTCCGAAATCAACCCTATCTCTTGTTTCCCCACACATACGGACTCTAAAAATAGCCTATACTTATGTATTTCGAAATTACATGGGCCTGGCCCAATAATAAGGTGACGCAGCACCTAAAATAGCCTCGGGACGAAATTTATGAAGTGGCATCTTGTATATTTCGTTCAAGGCTTCATGCACCCATTATGGTGGCTTCAAAGTCCTGAAATCATCACTTGTAACTCCATTCTTGTTCTTGCTCCAATGTTCATCCTTCTCCAAGCTAGGCCCTTCATTTGTAAGCAAAACAAATGTATCCAATTTAGGCAGCGTCATATTCTCATGAACATTAGAATCATTACCAAGAAACGAAAGTACCTGATAATTTAGTTGGCGTGCACGAGCTCTAGTAATTGGTCCAGTATGTATAGCAGCAGGGGCTGTGGGTGTAACAATTGTATTGATGTCCTCATCAGGAATGCTTGCCTCATATTGAATTTGCTTATAATCGTTCATTGCATTCTACTACTAAGATGTGCCCTTTTGAAGTTGTGTATGGTTTCCTACCTCGTGCACCTATTGATTTGTTGCCTCTTCCATCTTCAGAGAAGGTTAATTTTGATGCTAAACAACGTGCTGAATTGATTTTAAAAATGCATGAGTTAACTAAGGAAAACATTGAGCGCATGAATGCTAAATATAAACTTGCTGGAGATAAGGGTAGAAAACATGTTGTGTTTGCACCTGGAGATCTTGTTTGGTTACATTTGCGTAAGGATAGATTTCCTGATTTGCGCAAATCAAAGTTAATGCCACGTGCTGATGGTCCCTTTAAGGTGTTAGAGAAAATAAATGATAATGCATATAAACTTGAGCTGCCTGCAGATTTTGGGGTTAGTCCCACTTTTAACATTGCAGATTTGAAGCCTTATTTGGGTGAGGAAGATGAACTTCCGTCGAGGACGACTTCATTTCAAGAAGGGGAGGATGATGAGGACATCAATACAATTGCTACACCCACAGCCCCTGCTGCTATACATACTGGACCAATTACTAGAGCTCGTGCACGCCAACTAAATTACCAGGTACTTTCGTTTCTTGGTAATGATTCTAATGTTCATGAGAATATGATGCTGCCTAAATTGGATACATTTGTTTTGCTTACAAATGAAGGGCCTAGCTTGGAGAAGGATGAACATTGGAGCAAGAACAAGCATGGAGATGATGGCATGCGCAAGGGGAACAAGAACGGAGTTACAAGTGATGATTTCAGGACTTTGAAGCCACCATAATGGGTGCATGAAGCCTTGGACGAAATATACAAGATGCCACTTCATAAATTTCGTCCCGAGGCTATTTTAGGTGCTGCGTCACCTTATTATTGGGCCAGGCCCATGTAATTTCGAAAGACATAAGTATAGGCTATTTTTAGAGTCCGTATGTGTGGGGAAACAAGAGATAGGGTTGATTTCGGACCCCTCCACCAAGGGCCACGAAATTCCCCCCTCTTCCTCCATATATACAGCCCTTAGGGCATCGTTTAGACTTTGGGTTTTGTTTAGATTAAAAGTTCGCCATAGCTGCAACTTCGCGTACTTCGTTTGTGTTCAACGACCAGACAAAGGCGTCACAGAACCCCACCTTGATCAATAAAGCTTTCATCTTATATTCGCAATATCCAGATTGCAATCTTAGTTTCTTGCTTGTTCTTCGTTTGCTCGCAGGAAACAGACCCTCGTGGTCAGGTTGATCGTGCTCCGGCGTGGTCAATAACCTCTCGGAGTTGGTTTAGCGATTGCTAAGGCGCGACGTCCTCGCACGTTCGTAGTCGGATCGTCAAAGTCGACTTCCACCAAAGCGAAATCCACCATCTCATCGAAAGACGGGACACCTTTGCCTCTATCAGCCTCTTTGCACACAAAAGCATAGCAAACAGATTTGCTGAAATCTAGCTCATCAATATCAGATTTGGTGGCAAATAAACATGCACTTTTCAATTTAATTTCTGAAGCAACACTAGATGGTTTATTATTAGGCTTCATTTGTTGCTCAAATTCTTTTGCCACAATCTGATTTTCACTCTTATTCGTCTCCTGTTTTGCTTTATTAGCTCTATTAGTATCATCTTTCAAAATGGAATCAGGAGTCATAGGAAGCAAAGTAATATTTTTATCCTTATGAACAAGAGTATAGTGATTGTTTCTACCATGGTGTACAGAATTTTTATCAAATTGCCATGGTCTACCAAGTAATAAGGAACATGCTTGCATAGGTACCACATCACAATCAACATAATCAGCATATGTAGAGATACTAAAATGCACACGAACAGTACGTGTTACCTTAACCTTGCCGCTGTTGTTGAACCATTGGATGTAGTAAGGATGTGGATGTGGTCTTGTGGTGAGAGAAAGCTTCTCCACCATCTCCATGCTAGCCAAGTTGTTGCAGCTCCCTCCGTCTATGATGACGCGCACAGAACGTTCCTTCACAACTCCCTTGGTATGGAACAAATTGTGCCTCTGATTTTGCTCAGCTTGTGTGACCTGCAGACTCAAAACACGTTGATAGAGGCAAAGGTGTCCCGTCTTTCGATGAGATGGTGGATTTCGCTTTGGTGGAAGTCGACTTTGACGATCCGACTACGAACGTGCGAGGACGTCGCGCCTTAGCAATCGCTAAACCAACTCCGAGAGGTTATTGACCACGCCGGAGCACGATCAACCTGACCACGAAGGTCTGTTTCCTGCGAGCAAACGAAGAACAAGCAAGAAACTAAGATTGCAATCTGGATATTGCGAATATAAGATGAAAGCTTTATTGATCAAGGTGGGGTTCTGTGACGCCTTTGTCTGGTCGTTGAACACAAACGAAGTACGCGAAGTTGCAGCTATGGCGAACTTTTAATCTAAACAAAACCCAAAGTCTAAACGATGCCCTAAGGGCTGTATATATGGAGGAAGAGGGGGGGAATTTCGTGGCCCTTGGTGGAGGGGTCCGAAATCAACCCTATCTCTTGTTTCCCCACACATACGAACTCTAAAAATAGCCTATACTTATGTATTTCGAAATTACATGGGCCTGGCCCAATAATAAGGTGACGCAGCACCTAAAATAGCCTCGGGACGAAATTTATGAAGTGGCATCTTGTATATTTCGTCCAAGGCTTCATGCACCCATTATGGTGGCTTCAAAGTCCTGAAATCATCACTTGTAACTCCGTTCTTGTTCCCCTTACGCATGCCATCATCTCCATGCTTGTTCTTGCTCCAATGTTCATCCTTCTCCAAGCTAGGCCCTTCATTTGTAAGCAAAACAAATGTATCCAATTTAGGCAGCATCATATTCTCATGAACATTAGAATCATTACCAAGAAACGAAAGTACCTGGTAATTTAGTTGGCGTGCACGAGCTCTAGTAATTGGTCCAGTATGTATAGCAGCAGGGGCTGTGGGTGTAACAATTGTATTGATGTCCTCATCACCCCCTGGTAGGGACAAACGTACCTTTCTGCAGATGCTCTATGATCCGGGCAATCTCATTTGGCCGTAAATTGAAGAAAATCCAACGGCTATATGCCTTATTCTCCTTGTTTTCGCCGGATGGCATGTTGTAACTCATGCGCGTGAAAGCCAAGAACAAAAGGCATTCCTGGCATCGGTCAATATATATGAGCAAACGATATTTCCACTATAGAGGACAAGAAATTTTGGGGCAGTCAGGAAAAAATCGCTCGAGAAAATGAAGTACTTTCAAGGACTGCCATAGATTGGACAAATGTTCTCTACAACGGTCATAATTTTTGTCATTCGGAGTCCGTGTCGGACCCATAAGTACTCAAACAGCTCACGGCGAGCGCGCGAATCCAAAAAAATACTCCCCGCTTGCGCCAGGAGGCCTGGAGTACCATCAAATTCAGCCTTAAGTAGGACTTTTTGGCCCTGAAAGTCAAGGAACATCATTCGTCGCTGTTTTTTAGACAAGTTTCTGAACCAATTGGCACTTCCTTTTGAAGGAACTTCGTGAGATTATGTTGCTTATAGATATAAGCCCCCGTGGTAGGGACAAACGTACCTTCCTGCAGATGCTCTATGATTCGGGCAATCTCATTTGGCCGTAAATTGAAGAAAATCCAGCGGCTATATGCCTTATTCTCCATGTTTTCGCCGGATGGCATGGTGTAACTCATGCACGTGAAAGCCAAGAACTAAAGGGCATTCCTGGCATCGGTCAATATATATGTGGAAACGATATCTCCACTATAGAGGACAAGAAATTTTGGGGCAGTCAGGCAAAAAGCGCACGAGAAAATGAAGTACTTTCAAGGACTGCCATAGATTGGACAGATGTTCACTAAAACGGTCATAATTTTGTCATTTGGAGTCCGTGTCGGACCCATAAGTACTCAAACTGCTCGCGGCGAGTGCGCGAATCCAAAAAATACACCCCGCTTGCGCCAGGAGGCCTGGAGTACCCTCAAATTCAGCCTTAAGCAAGACATTTTGGCCCTGAAAGTCAAAGAACATCATTCGTTGCTGTTTTTCAAACAAGTTTCTGAACCCATTGGCACTTCCTTTTGAAGGAAATTCGTGAGATTATGTTGCTTATAGACATTAGCCCCCGTGGTAGGGACAAACGTACCTTTCTGCAGATGCTCTATGATCCGGGCAATCTTATTTGGCCGTAAATTGAAGAAAATCCAGCGGCAATATACCTTATTCTCCTCGTTTTCGCCGGATGGCATAGTGTAACTCATGCACGTGAAAGCCAAAACTAAAGGGCATTCCCGGCATCGGTCAATATATATGTGAAAACGATATCTCCACTATAGTGGACAAGAAATTTTGGGGCAGTCAGGCAAAACACGCACGAGAAAATGAAGTACTTTCAAGGACGGCCATAGAATGGACAGATGTTCACTAAAACGGTCATAATTTTGTCATTCGGAGTCCGTGTCGGACCCATAAGTACTCAAACTGCTCGCGGCGAGAGAGCGGATCTAAAAAAATACTCCACGCTTGCCCCAGGAGGCCTGGAGTACCCTCAAATTCAGCCTTAAGAAGGACTTTTTGGCCCTGAAAGTCAAAGAACATCATTCGTTGCTGTTTATCAAACAGGTTTCTGAACCAATTGGCACTTTGTTTTGAAGGAAATTCGTGAGATTTTGTTGCTTATAGACATTAGCCCCCGTGGTAGGGACAAACGTACCTTTCTGCAGATGCTCTATGATCCGGGCAATCTCATTTGGCCGTAAATTGAAGAAAATTCAGCGGCTATATGCCTTATTCTCCTTATTTTCGCCGGATGGCATGCTGTAACTCATGTGCGTGAAAGCCAAGAACAAAAGGGCATTCCTGGCATCGGTTAATATATATGTGGAAACAATATCTCCACTATAGAGGACAAGAAATTTTGGGGCAGTCAGGCAAAATGCGCACGAGAAAATGAAGTACTTTCAAGAACTGCCATAGAATGGACAGATGCTCACTAAAACGGTCATAATTTTGTCATTAGCAGTCCGTGTTGGACACATAAGTACTCAAATTGCTCGCGGCGAGCATGCGAATCCAAAAAAAATACACCCCGCTTACGCCAGGAGGCCCGGAGTACCCTCAAATTCAGCCTTAAGCAGGACTTTTTGGCCCTGAAAGTTAAAGAACATCATTCGTCGCTATTTTTCAGACAGGTTTCTGAACCCATTGGGATTTCCTTTTGATGGAAATTTAGAGATTACGTTGCTTATAGACATTAACCCCCCTGGTAGGGACAAACGTACCTTTCTGCAGATGCTCTATGATCCGGGCAATCTCATTTGGCCGTAAATTGAAGAAAATCCAACGGCTATATGCCTTATTCTCCGTGTTTTCGCCGGATGGCATGTTGTAACTCATGCGCGTGAAAGCCAAGAACAAAAGGCATTCCTGGCATCGGTCAATATATATGTGCAAACGATATTTCCACTATAGAGGACAAGAAATTTTGGGGCAGTCAGGCAAAAAGCGCACGAGAAAATGAAGTACTTTCAAGGACTGCCATAGATTGGACAGATGTTCTCTACAACGGTCATAATTTTTGTCATTCGGAGTCCGTGTCGGACCCATAAGTACTCAAACAGCTCACGGTGAGCGCGCGAATCCAAAAAAATACTCCCCACTTGCGCTAGGAGGCCTGGAGTACCCTCAAATTCAGCCTTAAACATGACTTTTTGGCCCTGAAAGTCAAAGAACATCATTCGTCGCTGTTTTTTAGACAAGTTTCTGAACCCATTGACACTTCCTTTTGAAGGAAATTTGAGGGATTATGTTGCTTATAGACATTAGCCTCCCTGGTAGGGACAAACATACCTTTCTACAGATGCTCTATGATCCGGGCAATCTCATTTGGCCGTAAATTGAAGAAAATCCAGCGGCTATATGCCTTATTCTCCTTGTTTTCGCCGGATGGCATGCTGTAACTCATGCGCGTGAAAGCCAAGAACAAAAGGGCATTTGATAGAGGCGAGGTGTCCCGTCTTTCGATGAGATGGTGGATTTCGCTTTGGTGGAAGTCGACTTTGACGATCCGACTACGAACGTGCGAGGACGTCGCGCCTTAGCAATCGCTAAACCAACTCCGAGAGGTTATTGACCACGCCGGAGCACGATCAACCTGACCACGAGGGTCTGTTTCCTGCGAGCAAACGAAGAACAAGCAAGAAACTAAGATTGCAATCTGGATATTGCGGATATAAGATGAAAGCTTTATTGATTAAGGTGGGGTTCTGTGACGCCTTTGTCTGGTCGTTGAACACAAACGAAGTACGCGAAGTTGCAGCTATGGCGAACTTTTAATCTAAACAAAACCCAAAGTCTAAACGATGCCCTAAGGGCTGTATATATGGAGGAAGAGGGGGGGGGGGAATTTCGTTGCCCTTGGTGGAGGGGTCCGAAATCAACCCTATCTCTTGTTTCCCCACACATACGGACTCTAAAAATAGCCTATACTTATGTATTTCGAAATTACTTGGGCCTGGCCCAATAATAAGGTGACGCAGCACCTAAAATAGCCTCGGGACGAAATTTATGAAGTGGCATCTTGTATATTTCGTCCAAGGCTTCATGCACCCATTATGGTGGCTTCAAAGTCCTGAAATCATCACTTGTAACTCCGTTCTTGTTCCCCTTGCGCATGCCATCATCTCCATGCTTGTTCTTGCTCCAATGTTCATCCTTCTCCAAGCTAGGCCCTTCATTTGTAAGCAAAACAAATGTATCCAATTTAGGCAGCATCATATTCTCATGAACATTAGAATCATTACCAAGAAACGAAAGTACCTGGTAATTTAGTTGGCGTGCACGAGCTCTAGTAATTGGTCCAGTATGTATAGCAGCAGGGGCTGTGGGTGTAACAATTGTATCGATGTCCTCATCAGCATTCCTGGCATCGGTCAATATATATGTGGAAATGATATCTCCACTATAGAGGACAAGAAATTTTGGGGCAGTCAGGCAAAACGTGCACGAGAAAATGAAGTACTTTCAAGGACTGCCATAGAATGGACAGATGTTCACTAAAACGGTCATAATGTTTTCATTAGGAATCCGCGTCGGACCCATAAGTACTCAAACTGCTCGCGGCGAGCGTCCGAATCAAAAAAATACTCCGCGCTTGCGCCAGGAGGGCCGGAGTACCCTCAAATTCAGCCTTAAGCAGGACTTTTGGCCCTGAAAGTCAAAGAACATCATTCGTCGCTATTTTTCAGACAGGTTTCTGAACCCATTGGCACTTCCTTTTGATGGAAATTCGAGAGATTATGTTGCTTTTAGACATTAGCCCCCCTGATAGGGACAAACGTACCTTTCTGCAGATGCTCTATGATCCGGGCAATCTAATTTGGCCGTAAATTGAAGAAAATCCAGCGGCTATATGCCTTATTCTCGTTGTATTCGCCGGATGGCATGTTGTAACTCATGCGCGTGAAAACCAAGAACAAAAAGGTATTCCTGGCATCGGTCAATATATATGTGGAAATGATATTTCCACTATAGAGGGCAAGAAATTTTGGGGCAGTCAGGCAAAAAGCGCACGAGAAAATGAAGTACTTTCAAGGACTGCCATAGATTCGACAGATGTTCACTAAAACAGTCATATTTTTTGTCATTCGAAGTCCGTGTCGGACCCATAAGTACTCAAACTGCTCGCGGCGAGTGCGCGAATCCAAAAAATACTCCCCGCTTGCGCCAGGAGGCCCGGAGTACCCTCAAATTCAGCCTTAAGCAGGACATTTTGGCCCTGAAAGTCAAAGAACATCATTCATTGCTGTTTTCAGACAAGTTTCTGAACCCATTGGCACTTCCTTTTGAAGGAAATTCATGAGATTATGTTGCTTATAGACATTAGCCCCCGTGGTAGGGACAAACGTACCTTTCTACAGATGCTCTATGATCCGGGCAATCTTATTTGGCCGTAAATTGAAGAAAATCCAGCGGCTATATTCCTTATTCTCCATGTTTTCGCCGGATGGCATGGTGTAACTCATGCACGTGAAAGCCAAGAACTAAAGGGCATTCCTGGCATCGGTCAATATATATGTGGAAACGATATCTCCACTATAGAGGACAAGAAATTTTGGGGCAGTCAGGCAAAAAGCGCACGAGAAAATGAAGTACTTTCAAGGACTGCCATAGATTGGACAGATGTTCACTAAAACGGTCATAATTTTGTCATTTGGAGTCCGTGTCGAGCCCATAAGTACTCAAACTGCTCGCGGTGAGTGCGCGAATCCAAAAAATACACCCCGCTTGCGCCAGGAGGCCTGGAGTACCCTCAAATTCAGCCTTAAGCAAGACATTTTGGCCCTGAAAGTCAAAGAACATCATTCGTTGCTGTTTTTCAAACAAGTTTCTGAACCCATTGGCACTTCCTTTTGAAGGAAATTCGTGAGATTATGTTTCTTATAGACATTAGCCCCCGTGGTAGGGACAAACGTACCTTTCTGCAGATGCTCTATGATCCGGGCAATCTTATTTGGCCGTAAATTGAAGAAAATCCAGCGGCAATATGCCTTATTCTCCTCGTTTTCGCCGGATGGCATAGTGTAACTCATGCACGTGAAAGCCAAAACTAAAGGGCATTCCCGGCATCGGTCAATATATATGTGAAAACGATATCTCCACTATAGTGGACAAGAAATTTTGGGGCAGTCAGGCAAAACACGCACGAGAAAATGAAGTACTTTCAAGTACGGCCATAGAATGGACAGATGTTCACTAAAACGGTCATAATTTTGTCATTCGGAGTCCGTGTCGGACCCATAAGTACTCAAACTGCTCGCGGCGAGAGAGCGAATCTAAAAAAATACTCCACGCTTGCCCCAGGAGGCCTGGAGTACCCTCAAATTCAGCCTTAAGAAGGACTTTTTGGCCCTGAAAGTCAAAGAACATCATTCGTTGCTGTTTATCAAACAGGTTTCTGAACCAATTGGCACTTTGTTTTGAAGGAAATTCGTGAGATTTTGTTGCTTATAGACATTAGCCCCCGTGGTAGGGACAAACGTACCTTTCTGCAGATGCTCTATGATCCGGGCAATCTCATTTGGCCGTAAATTGAAGAAAATCCAGCGGCTATATGCCTTATTCTCCTTGTTTTTGCCGGATGGCATGCTGTAACTCATGTGCGTGAAAGCCAAGAACAAAAGGGCATTCCTGGCATCGGTTAATATATATGTGGAAACAATATCTCCACTATAGAGGACAAGAAATTTTGGGGCAGTCAGGCAAAATCCGCACGAGAAAATGAAGTACTTTCCAGGACTGCCATAGAATGGACAGATGCTCACTAAAACGGTCATAATTTTGTCATTAGCAGTCCGTGTCGGACACATAAGTACTCAAATTGCTCGCGGCGAGCGTGCGAATCCAAAAAAAATACACCCCGCTTACGCCAGGAGGCCCGGAGTACCCTCAAATTCAGCCTTAAGCAGGACTTTTTGGCCCTGAAAGTCAAAGAACATCATTCGTCGCTATTTTTCAGACAGGTTTCTGAACCCATTGGGACTTCCTTTTGATGGAAATTTAGAGATTACATTGCTTATAGACATTAACCCCCCTGGTAGGGACAAACGTACCTTTCTGCAGATGCTCTATGATCCGGGCAATCTCATTTGGCCGTAAATTGAAGAAAATCCAACGGCTATGATGAGGACATCAATACAATTGTTACACCCACAGCCCCTGCTGCTATACATACTGGACCAATTACTAGAGCTCGTGCACGCCAACTAAATTACCAGGTACTTTCGTTTCTTGGTAATGATTCTAATGTTCATGAGAATATGATGCTGCCTAAATTGGATACATTTGTTTTGCTTACAAATGAAGGGCCTAGCTTGGAGAAGGATGAACATTGGAGCAAGAACAAGCATGGAGATGATGGCATGCGCAAGGGGAACAAGAACGGAGTTACAAGTGATGATTTCAGGACTTTGAAGCCACCATAATGGGTGCATGAAGCCTTGGACGAAATATACAAGATGCCACTTCATAAATTTCGTCCCGAGGCTATTTTAGGTGCTGCGTCACCTTATTATTGGGCCAGGACCATGTAATTTCGAAATACATAAGTATAGGCTATTTTTAGAGTCCGTATGTGTGGGGAAACAAGAGATAGGGTTGATTTCGGACCCCTCCACCAAGGGCCACGAAATTCCCCCCTCTTCCTCCATATATACAGCCCTTAGGGCATCGTTTAGACTTTGGGTTTTGTTTAGATTAAAAGTTCGCCATAGCTGCAACTTCGCGTACTTCGTTTGTGTTCAACGACCAGACAAAGGCGTCACAGAACCCCACCTTGATCAATAAAGCTTTCATCTTATATTCGCCATATCCAGATTGCAATCTTAGTTTCTTGCTTGTTCTTCGTTTGCTCGCAGGAAACAGACCCTCGTGGTCAGGTTGATCGTGCTCCGGCGTGGTCAATAACCTCTCGGAGTTGGTTTAGCGATTGCTAAGGCGCGACGTCCTTGCACGTTCGTAGTCGGATCGTCAAAGTCGACTTCCAACAAAGCGAAATCCACCATCTCATCGAAAGACGGGACACCTTTGCCTCTATCAAGTGGTATCAGATTTCCAGGTTGCTCGGTGAGATTTTACAGTTTTTCGTAGTTTAGATCGAGTCTGTTCTTCATACCTACAGTCCACGAAAAAGCCACAAAAAAAATTAGGGTTAGTTCATCATATCCGAACCAATCTGAGCCTTTGCATAATCTTTTTAGGGTTTTGCTTTGTTGAATTTGCGGTTGCATCGTCGGTCTAGTTGCTGGTCTTAGAGTCTAGTCTTTTAGAGTTTCGAGTTCTGGTCATAAGTTGTCACGCCGTCGCCGCACCATCATCATCGCCCCTGCCATATACCACCACCGATCCATATCCATATACTACCACCGCTACCACCACCGCTGCCATATACCACCACCATATATCCACCACCAATCCGAGTTCTTTGCTTTTAGGTTTGTTTTCGGGATCCATCTAGATTCCGATTCGTGTTTCCTTGCAGGAGTAGGTTTCGGGAAAAAAAAAATTCTTTGCAGGAGTAGGTTTCGGGTAGCCACGCTCCGTTTAGGCCCAAAATTTTTCGAAAACGCATTTTTCAAAAAAAATTCTGGCTATCCTATTTTAGGTGTTTCTGAGTATTTTGAGACAGGTGCCATTATAGGAAGTTTTTTTTTGACCCGTTTCCAGTTTTTGGGTCCGGGCAGTCGAAAAAAAAAATTGGTCGAAAAATTTCGTGCCCATCCTGTCAGTTTGAGCTAGAAAGAGTTTTGAGATACTCGCCATTATAGTGATTTTTCGCAAAAAAAAAGCAGCGCAAAAAAAAAGAGCACAAAAAAAAAAGAGAGCGAAAAAAAAATTCAGAGTGTGCTTTTCCCTTGTTTACGTGCCGCGCCGTGATTTTGTTGGTGTTCTAGGCTCGCGTCTCTAGCACAGTCTAGCCTAGGACCAGCACAGTACCGTCGTTGAGCGTTTATTCAACTTTGCATCTCTGAATTGATTATTGCTGACCCTTTTTGCTACCATAGTATAGGCCTTCCCAGCTCCACATACATCTACGTCGTGCGTTTGACTCTCCCTGGTAATCGCTCTATCCAAGCTTTGAGAAGTTTTGACTACAACGGTTGTCGATCACCGCCTGTTGCTGGGTAAGAACTGGTAAGAATTTGAGTTTTGCTTGACGGATTTGTGACACCCACCACCACCACTTGTTCGTAGTCTGTAGGATCATATTGTTGTGTGTTTCTATTGCTGCTAACCATGCCAGGATCACAAGCCGACGAGATTGACTGGGAGAATTTATCGAACAAGGAGCTTCATGATAAGTTTCAGCAAATGATGACTGAACAGGTGCAAGATGTGCTGAACAATTTTGAAGAGGCCATGGAGAAGATAACTGGCCTTGAGAAGACGTTCGAAACAAAGCTCGATAACAGATTTAATGAATTGCTCGCGCGTCTTCCACCACCACCACCCGCTGCACCTAACGCACCTCTCCAACAACAACAACAACGACTACCTCCACGTCGCGAAATAGACCTTCGCCGAGCGAGCTGTGTTCCTCTTGCGTTTGGCCAAACTGTTTGTGCTGCTGTTGATACTTCTGTGGCTCCTGCTACTGGTGTTGCTGGTACCCAGGAGGATGATGAGTATGCGGGCGATTATGAGGATGAGGTTGATCAAAATCAGATCTACGAGCAGCCACCAGCACCACCACCAGCAGGTCGACCTCAGGTATATATTCGTAATGGTAGGCCTGCACCACCACCTCAGGTACGAGATGATGTCCATATTCCTAAACTGAAATTGAATATTCCACCATTTGAGGGTAGATATGTTCCTGATATATATCTTACTTGGGAGTTAGAAACTGAACAACGATTTACATGTTTACAATATCCTGAGGAGAGACGAGTTGCTGCTGCTGTTTGTGCTTTCACTAGTTTTGCATGTGTATGGTGGTCTGAACATTGTAGATTATATCCTATTCCAACTACTTGGGCTGCTTTGAAAACTGCTATGCGTATGCGTTGGGTTCCACCATATTATCAACGTGAATTGCTTCAAAAATTGCAGCGTTTAAGACAAGGAAAAAATTCTGTAGAAGAATATTATCAGGAATTACAAACTGGCATGATTAGATGTGGTATTGTTGAGGAGAATGAAGCTATGCTTGCACGTTTTCTGGGTGGATTAAATAGAGAGATTCAGACCATTCTAGACTATAAGGAGTATACTAATATCACTCGTTTATTCCATCTTGCTTGTAAAGCTGAACGTGAAGTGCAGGATCGACAAGCATTGGGGCGAACTAACTTTTCTGCAGGCTGATAGAGGCAAAGGTGTCCCGTCTTTCGATGAGATGATGGATATCGCTTTGGTGGAAGTCGACTTTGACGATCCGACTACGAACGTGCGAGGACGTCGCGCCTTAGCAATCGCTAAACCAACTCCGAGAGGTTATTGACCACGCCGGAGCACGATCAACCTGACCACGAGGGTCTGTTTCCTGCGAGCAAATGAAGAACAAGCAAGAAACTAAGATTGCAATCTGGATATTGCGAATATAAGATGAAAGCTTTATTGATCAAGGTGGGGTTCTGTGACGCCTTTGTCTGGTCGTTGAACACAAACGAAGTACGCGAAGTTGCAGCTATGGCGAACTTTTAATCTAAACAAAACCCAAAGTCTAAACGATGCCCTAAGGGCTGTATATATGGAGGAAGAGGGGGGAATTTCGTGGCCCTTGGGGGAGGGGTCCGAAATCAACCCTATCTCTTGTTTCCCCACACATACGGACTCTAAAAATAGCCTATACTTATGTATTTCGAAATTACATGGGCCTGGCCCAATAATAAGGTGACGCAGCACCTAAAATAGCCTCGGGACGAAATTTATGAAGTGGCATCTTGTATATTTCGTCCAAGGCTTCATGCACCCATTATGGTGGCTTCAAAGTCCTGAACTCATCACTTGTAACTCCGTTCTTGTTCCCCTTGCGCATGCCATCATCTCCATGCTTGTTCTTGCTCCAATGTTCATCCTTCTCCAAGCTAGGCCCTTCATTTGTAAGCAAAACAAATGTATCCAATTTAGGCAGCATCATATTCTCATGAACATTAGAATCATTACCAAGAAACGAAAGTACCTGGTAATTTAGTTGGCGTGCACGAGCTCTAGTAATTGGTCCAGTATGTATAGCAGCAGGGGCTGTGGGTGTAACAATTGTATTGATGTCCTCATCATCCTCCCCTTCTTGAAATGAAGTCGTCCTCGACGGAAGTTCATCTTCCTCACCCAAATAAAGCTTCAAATCTGCAATGTTAAAAGTGGGACTAACCCCAAAATCTGCAGGCAGCTCAAGTTTATATGCATTATCATTTATTTTCTCTAACACCTTAAAGGGACCATCAGCACGTGGCATTAACTTTGATTTGCGCAAATCAGGAAATCTATCCTTACGCAAATGTAACCAAACAAGATCTCCAGGTGCAAACACAACATGTTTTCTACCCTTATCTCCAGCAAGTTTATATTTAGCATTCATACGCTCAATGTTTTTGATGAGGACATCAATACAATTGTTACACCCACAGCCCCTGCTGCTATACATACTGGACCAATTACTAGAGCTCGTGCACGCCAACTAAATTACCAGGTACTTTCGTTTCTTGGTAATGATTCTAATGTTCATGAGAATATGATGCTGCCTAAATTGGATACATTTGTTTTGCTTACAAATGAAGGGCCTAGCTTGGAGAAGGATGAACATTGGAGCAAGAACAAGCATGGAGATGATGGCATGCGCAAGGGGAACAAGAACGGAGTTACAAGTGATGATTTCAGGACTTTGAAGCCACCATAATGGGTGCATGAAGCCTTGGACGAAATATACAAGATGCCACTTCATAAATTTCGTCCCGAGGCTATTTTAGGTGCTGCGTCACCTTATTACTGGGCCAGGCCCATGTAATTTCGAAATACATAAGTATAGGCTATTTTTAGAGTCCGTATGTGTGGGGAAACAAGAGATTGGGTTGATTTCGGACCCCTCCACCAAGGGCCACGAAATTCCCCCCTCTTCCTCCATATATACAGCCCTTAGGGCATCGTTTAGACTTTGGGTTTTGTTTAGATTAAAAGTTCGCCATAGCTGCAACTTCGCGTACTTCGTTTGTGTTCAACGACCAGACAAAGGCGTCACAGAACCCCACCTTGATCAATAAAGCTTTCATCTTATATTCGCAATATCCAGATTGCAATCTTAGTTTCTTGCTTGTTCTTCGTTTGCTCGCAGGAAACAGACCCTCGTGGTCAGGTTGATCGTGCTCCGGCGTGGTCAATAACCTCTCGGAGTTGGTTTAGCGATTGCTAAGGCGCGACGTCCTCGCACGTTCGTAGTCGGATCGTCAAAGTCGACTTCCACCAAAGCGAAATCCACCATCTCATCGAAAGACGGGACACCTTTGCCTCTATCAGGTATATATTCGTAATGGTAGGCCTGCACCACCACCTCAGGTACGAGATGATGTCCATATTCCTAAACTGAAATTGAATATTCCACCATTTGAGGGTAGATATGTTCCTGATATATATCTTACTTGGGAGTTAGAAACTGAACAACGATTTACATGTTTACAATATCCTGAGGAGAGACGAGTTGCTGCTGCTGTTTGTGCTTTCACTAGTTTTGCATGTGTATGGTGGTCTGAACATTGTAGATTATATCCTATTCCAACTACTTGGGCTGCTTTGAAAACTGCTATGCGTACGCGTTGGGTTCCACCATATTATCAACGTGAATTGCTTCAAAAATTGCAGCGTTTAAGACAAGGGAAAAATTCTGTAGAAGAATATTATCAGGAATTACAAACTGGCATGATTAGATGTGGTATTGTTGAGGAGAATGAAGCTATGCTTGCATGTTTTCTGGGTGGATTAAATAGAGAGATTCAGACCATTCTAGACTATAAGGAGTATACTAATATCACTCGTTTATTCCATCTTGCTTGTAAAGCTGAACGTGAAGTGCAGGATCGACAAGCATTGGGGCGAACTAACTTTTCTGCAGGCCGACCTTCATCATGGACGCCGCGTGCATCTTCTACTTCAACTGCACCAGCACCTCAATCAGGTGCCTCCTACAGCCGTGATACAAGAAAACAGGAACAACCACCATTATCTGCCAAGAGCGCACCTGCGGGGCCTGCACAGCGTTCTTCTTCTTCCATGGCATCAACAGGGCACACAAGTGATATTATTTGTCGTCGTTGTAAGGGAGGAGGTCATTATGCGAGGGAATGCAAATCTCCGCATGTGATGATTGCTACCGCGGATGGTGGATATGAGTCCGCTAGTGACTATGATGAGGAGACATTGGCTCTTATTACACGTGAAGAACATGGTGGAGATGATTCTGATCATGAGACGCAATACATGGCACCTGAAGACGCTGACAGGTATGAATGTTTAGTTGCTGAACGTGTTTTGAGTGTGCAGGTCACACAAGCTGAGCAAAATCAGAGGCACAATTTGTTCCATACCAAGGGAGTTGTGAAGGAACGTTCTGTGCGCGTCATAATAGACGGAGGGAGCTGCAACAACTTGGCTAGCATGGAGATGGTGGAGAAGCTTTCTCTCACCACAAGACCACATCCACATCCTTACTACATCCAATGGTTCAACAACAGCGGCAAGGTTAAGGTAACACGTACTGTTCGTGTGCATTTTAGTATCTCTACATATGCTGATTATGTTGATTGTGATGTGGTACCTATGCAAGCATGTTCCTTATTACTTGGTAGACCATGGCAATTTGATAAAAATTCTGTACACCATGGTAGAAACAATCACTATACTCTTGTTCATAAGGATAAAAATATTACTTTGCTTCCTATGACTCCTGATTCCATTCTGAAAGATGATATTAATAGAGCTAATAAAGCAAAACAGGAGAAGAATAAGAGTGAAAATCAGATTGTGGCAAAAGAATTTGAGCAACAAATGAAGCCTAATAATAAACCATCTAGTGTTGCTTCTGAAATTAAATTGAAAAGTGCATGTTTATTTGCCACCAAATCTGATATTGATGAGCTAGATTTCAGCAAATCTGTTTGCTATGCTTTTGTGTGCAAAGAGGCATTATTTTCATTCGAGGACGTGCCTTCCTCTTTGCCTCCTACTGTCACTAACATTTTGCAGGAGTTCGCTGACGTTTTTCCACAAGACGTGCCACCGGGATTACCGCCTATTCGAGGGATTGAGCATCAGATTGACTTAATTCCCGGTGCTTCACTGCCAAACCGTGCACCATACCGTACCAATCCAGAGGAGACGAAGGAGATTATGCGTCAAGTACAAGAGCTTCTCGATAAAGGTTATATACGCGAATCCCTTAGTCCTTGTGCTGTTCCTATTATTCTAGTGCCGAAAAAGGATGGTACATCACGTATGTGTGTTGATTTGATGAGGACATCAATACAATTGTTACACCCACAGTCCCTGCTGCTATACATACTGGACCAATTACTAGAGCTCGTGCACGCCAACTAAATTACCACGTACTTTCGTTTCTTGGTAATGATTCTAATGTTCATGAGAATATGATGCTGCCTAAATTGGATACATTTGTTTTGCTTACAAATGAAGGGCCTAGCTTGGAGAAGGATGAACATTGGAGCAAGAACAAGCATGGAGATGATGGCATGCGCAAGGGAAACAAGAACGGAGTTACAAGTGATGATTTCAGGACTTTGAAGCCACCATAATGGGTGCATGAAGCCTTGGACGAAATATACAAGACGCCACTTCATAAATTTCGTCCCGAGGCTATTTTAGGTGCTGCGTCACCTTATTATTGGGCCAGGCCCATGTAATTTCGAAATACATAAGTATAGGCTATTTTGAGAGTCCGTATGTGTGGGGAAACAAGAGATAGGGTTGATTTCGGCCCCCTCCACCAAGGGCCACGAAATTCTCCCCCTCTTCCTCCATATATACAGCCCTTAGGGCATCGTTTAGACTTTGGGTTTTGTTTAGATTAAAAGTTCGCCATAGCTGCAACTTCGCGTACTTCGTTTGTGTTCAACGACCAGACAAAGGCGTCACAGAACCCCACCTTGATCAATAAAGCTTTCATCTTATATTCGCAATATCCAGATTGCAATCTTAGTTTCTTGCTTGTTCTTCGTTTGCTCGCAGGAAACAGACCCTCGTGGTCAGGTTGATCGTGCTCCGGCGTGGTCAATAACCTCTCGGAGTTGGTTTAGCGATTGCTAAGGCGCGACGTCCTCGCACGTTCGTAGTCGGATCGTCAAAGTCGACTTCCACCAAAGCGAAATCCACCATCTCATCGAAAGACGGGACACCTTTGCCTCTATCACTACATGTCAAAAAGCTAAGTCACGACTCAATCCTCATGGTTTATATATGCCTTTGCCTGTACCTAGTGTTCCTTGGGAGGATATATCTATGGACTTTGTTTTAGGTTTACCTCGAACAAAGAAGGGGAGGGATAGCATATTTGTTGTCGTGGATAGATTCTCGAAAATGGCACACTTTATACCATGTCATAAAAGCGATGATGCTGTTAATGTTGCTGATTTGTTCTTTCGTGAAATTATTCGCTTGCATGGTGTGCCAAATACTATTGTTTCAGATCGTGATACTAAATTTCTTAGCCACTTTTGGAGATGTTTATGGGCTAAGTTGGGGACTAAACTGCTTTTTAGTACTACTTGTCACCCCCAAACTGATGGACAAACTGAAGTAGTCAATAGAACGTTGTCTACTATGCTTAGGGCTGTTTTGAAGAATAATAGGAAAATGTGGGAGGAATGCTTGCCTCATATTGAATTTGCTTATAATCGTTCAATGCATTCTACTACTAAGATGTGCCCTTTTGAAGTTGTGTATGGTTTCCTACCTCGTGCACCTATTGATTTGTTGCCTCTTCCATCTTCGGAGAAGGTTAATTTTGATGCTAAACAACGTGCTGAATTGATTTTAAAAATGCATGAGTTAACTAAGGAAAACATTGAGCGCATGAATGCTAAATATAAACTTGCTGGAGATAAGGGTAGAAAACATGTTGTGTTTGCACCTGGAGATCTTGTTTGGTTACATTTGCGTAAGGATAGATTTCCTGATTTGCGCAAATCAAAGTTAATGCCACGTGCTGATGGTCCCTTTAAGGTGTTAGAGAAAATAAATGATAATGCATATAAACCTGAGCTGCCTGCAGATTTTGGGGTTAGTCCCACTTTTAACATTGCAGATTTGAAGCCTTATTTGGGTGAGGAAGATGAACTTCCGTCGAGGACGACTTCATTTCAAGAAGGGGAGGATGATGAGGACATCAATACAATTGTTACACCCACAGCCCCTGCTGCTATACATACTGGACCAATTACTAGAGCTCGTGCACGCCAACTAAATTACCAGGTACTTTCGTTTCTTGGTAATGGTTCTAATGTTCATGAGAATATGATGCTGCCTAAATTGGATACATTTGTTTTGCTTACAAATGAAGGGCCTAGCTTGGAGA
The DNA here is from genome assembly GCF_018294505.1 of Triticum aestivum. Lineage (NCBI taxonomy): Eukaryota > Viridiplantae > Streptophyta > Magnoliopsida > Poales > Poaceae > Triticum > Triticum aestivum. The sequence goes on from NC_057810.1 coordinate 331,915,206, forward strand.
AGGATGAACATTGGAGCAAGAACAAGCATGGAGATGATGGCATGCGCAAGGGGAACAAGAACGGAGTTACAAGTGATGATTTCAGGACTTTGAAGCCACCATAATGGGTGCATGAAGCCTTGGACGAATTATACAAGATGCCACTTCATAAATTTCGTCCCGAGGCTATTTTAGGTGCTGCGTCACCTTATTATTGGGCCAGGCCCATGTAATTTCGAAATACATAAGTATAGGCTATTTTTAGAGTCCGTATGTGTGGGGAAACAAGAGATAGGGTTGATTTCGGACCCCTCCACCAAGGGCCACGAAATTCCCCCCTCTTCCTCCATATATACAGCCCTTAGGGCATCGTTTAGACTTTGGGTTTTGTTTAGATTAAAAGTTCGCCATAGCTGCAACTTCGCGTACTTCGTTTGTGTTCAACGACCAGACAAAGGCGTCACAGAACCCCACCTTGATCAATAAAGCTTTCATCTTATATTCGCAATATCCAGATTGCAATCTTAGTTTCTTGCTTGTTCTTCGTTTGCTCGCAGGAAACAGACCCTCGTGGTCAGGTTGATCGTGCCCCGGCGCGGTCAATAACCTCTCGGAGTTGGTTTAGCGACTACTAAGGCGCGACGTCCTCGCACGTTCGTAGTCGGATCGTCAAAGTCGACTTCCACCAAAGCGAAATCCACCTTCTCATCGAAAGACGGGACACCTTTGCCTCTATCACATGCTCCTTTACTCCAACTTCCTGATTTTAATAAGACTTTTGAGCTTGAATGTGATGCTAGTGGAATTGGATTAGGAGGTGTGTTATTACAAGATGGCAAACCTGTTGCATACTTTTCTGAAAAATTGAGTGGGCCTAGTCTGAATTATTCTACTTATGATAAAGAATTATATGCTCTTGTTCGGACTTTAGAAACATGGCAACATTATTTATGGCCCAAAGAATTTGTTATACATTGTGATCATGAATCTTTGAAACATATTAAAAGTCAAGCTAAACTGAATCGTAGACATGCTAAATGGGTTGAATTCATTGAGACTTTCCCTTATGTCATTAAACACAAGAAGGGAAAAGAAAATGTTATTGCTGATGCATTGTCTCGTCGCTATACTATGCTTTCACAACTTGACTTCAAAATATTTGGTTTGGAGACCATCAAAGATCAATATGTGCATGATGCTGATTTTAAAGATGTAATGCAGAATTGTAAAGAAGGAAGAATGTGGAACAAGTTTGTTGCTAACGATGGATTTGTGTTTCGTGCTAACAAGCTATGCATTCCAGCTAGCTCCGTTCGTCTTTTGTTGTTGCAGGAGGCGCATGGAGGAGGATTAATGGGACACTTTGGCGTGAAGAAGACGGAGGACGTACTTGCTACACATTTCTTTTGGCCAAAGATGAGACGGGATGTTGAGCGTTTTATTGCTCGCTGCACTACATGTCAAAAAGCTAAGTCACGACTCAATCCTCATGGTTTATATATGCCTTTGCCTGTACCTAGTGTTCCTTGGGAGGATATATCTATGGATTTTGTTTTAGGTTTACCTCGAACAAAGAAGGGGAGGGATAGCATATTTGTTGTCGTGGATAGATTCTCGAAAATGGCACACTTTATACCATGTCATAAAAGCGATGATGCTGTTAATGTTGCTGATTTGTTCTTTCGTGAAATTATTCGCTTGCATGGTGGGCCAAATACTATTGTTTCAGATCGTGATACTAAATTTCTTAGCCACTTTTGGAGATGTTTATGGGCTAAGTTGGGGACTAAACTGCTTTTTAGTACTACTTGTCACCCCCAAACTGATGGAAAAACTGAAGTAGTCAATAGAACGTTGTCTACTATGCTTAGGGCTGTTTTGAAGAATAATAAGAAAATGTGGGAGGAATGCTTGCCTCATATTGAATTTGCTTATAATCGTTCATTGCATTCTACTACTAAGATGTGCCCTTTTGAAGTTGTGTATGGTTTCCTACCTCGTGCACCTATTGATTTGTTGCCTCTTCCATCTTCGGAGAAGGTTAATTTTGATGCTAAACAACGTGCTGAATTGATTTTAAAAATGCATGAGTTAACTAAGGAAAACATTGAGCGCATGAATGCTAAATATAAACTTGCTGGAGATAAGGGTAGAAAACATGTTGTGTTTGCACCTGGAGATCTTGTTTGGTTACATTTGCGTAAGGATAGATTTCCTGATTTGTGCAAATCAAAGTTAATGCCACGTGCTGATGGTCCCTTTAAGGTGTTAGAGAAAATAAATGATAATGCATATAAACTTGAGTTGCCTGCAAATTTTGGGGTTAGTCCCACTTTTAACATTGCAGATTTGAAGCCTTATTTGGGTGAGGAAGATGAACTTCCGTCGAGGACGACTTCATTTCAAGAAGGGGAGGATGATGAGGACATCAATACAATTGTTACACCCACAGCCCCTGCTGCTATACATACTGGACCAATTACTAGAGCTCGTGCACGCCAACTAAATTACCAGGTACTTTCGTTTCTTGGTAATGATTCTAATGTTCATGAGAATATGATGCTGCCTAAATTGGATACATTTGTTTTGCTTACAAATGAAGGGCCTAGCTTGGAGAAGGATGAACATTGGAGCAAGAACAAGCATGGAGATGATGGCATGGGCAAGGGGAACAAGAACGGAGTTACAAGTGATGATTTCAGGACTTTGAAGCCACCATAATGGGTGCATGAAGCCTTGGACGAAATATACAAGATGCCACTTCATAAATTTCGTCCCGAGGCTATTTTAGGTGCTGCGTCACCTTATTATTGGGCCAGGCCCATGTAATTTCGAAATACATAAGTATAGGCTATTTTTAGAGTCCGTATGTGTGGGGAAACAAGAGATAGGGTTGATTTCGGACCCCTCCACCAAGGGCCACGAAATTTCCCCCTCTTCCTCCATATATACAACCCTTAGGGCATCGTTTAGACTTTGGGTTTTGTTTAGATTAAAAGTTCGCCATAGCTGCAACTTCGCGTACTTCGTTTGTGTTCAACGACCAGACAAAGGCGTCACAGAACCCCACCTTAATCAATAAAGCTTTCATCTTATATTCGCAATATCCAGATTGCAATCTCAGTTTCTTGCTTGTTCTTCGTTTGCTCGCAGGAAACAGACCCTCGTGGTCAGATTGATCGTGCTCCGGCGTGGTCAATAACCTCTCGGAGTTGGTTTAGCGATTGCTAAGGCGCGCCGTCCTCGCACGTTCGTAGTCGGATCGTCAAAGTCGACTTCCACCAAAGCGATATCCATCATCTCATCGAAAGACGGGACACCTTAGCCTCTATCAGGCTATATGCCTTATTCTCCGTGTTTTCGCCGGATGGCATGTTGTAACTCATGCGCGTGAAAGCCAAGAACAAAAGGCATTCCTGGCATCGGTCAATATATATGTGCAAACGATATTTCCACTATAGAGGACAAGAAATTTTGGGGCAGTCAGGCAAAAAGCGCACGAGAAAATGAAGTACTTTCAAGGACTGCCATAGATTGGACAGATGTTCTCTACAACGGTCATAATTTTTGTCATTCGGAGTCCGTGTCGGACCCATAAGTACTCAAACAGCTCACGGCGAGCGCGCGAATCCAAAAAAATACTCCCCACTTGCGCTAGGAGGCCCGGAGTACCCTCAAATTCAGCCTGAAACATGACTTTTTGGCCCTGAAAGTCAAAGAACATCATTCGTCGCTGTTTTTTAGACAAGTTTCTGAACCCATTGACACTTCCTTTTGAAGGAAATTTGAGGGATTATGTTGCTTATAGACATTAGCCCCCCTGGTAGGGACAAACATACCTTTCTACAGATGCTCTATGATCCGGGCAATCTCATTTGGCCGTAGATTGAAGAAAATCCAGCGGCTATATGCCTTATTCTCCTTGTTTTCGCCGGATGGCATGCTGTAACTCATGCGCGTGAAAGCCAAGAACAAAAGGGCATTCCTGGCATCGGTCAATATATATGTGGAAATGATATCTCCACTATAGAGGACAAGAAATTTTGGGGCAGTCAGGCAAAACGTGCACGAGAAAATGAAGTACTTTCAAGGACTGCCATAGAATGGACAGATGTTCACTAAAACGGTCATAATGTTTTCAGTAGGAATCCGCGTCGGACCCATAAGTACTCAAACTGCTCGCGGCGAGCGTCCGAATCAAAAAAAATACTCCGCGCTTGCGCCAGGAGGGCCGGAGTACCCTCAAATTCAGCCTTAAGCAGGACTTTTGGCCCTGAAAGTCAAAGAACATCATTCGTCGCTATTTTTCAGACAGGTTTCTGAACCCATTGGCACTTCCTTTTGATGGAAATTTGAGAGATTATGTTGCTTTTAGACATTAGCCCCCCTGATAGGGACAAACGTACCTTTCTGCAGATGCTCTATGATCCGGGCAATCTAATTTGGCCGTAAATTGAAGAAAATCCAGCGGCTATATGCCTTATTTTCGTTGTATTCGCCGGATGGCATGTTGTAACTCATGCGCGTGAAAACCAAGAACAAAAAGGTATTCCTGGCATCGGTCAATATATATGTGGAAATGATATTTCCACTATAGAGGGCAAGAAATTTTGGGGCAGTCAGGCAAAAAGCGCACGAGAAAATGAAGTACTTTCAAGGACTGCCATAGATTCGACAGATGTTCACTAAAACAGTCATATTTTTTGTCATTCGAAGTCCGTGTCGGACCCATAAGTACTCAAACTGCTCGCGGCGAGTGCGCGAATCCAAAAAATACTCCCCGCTTGCGCCAGGAGGCCCGGAGTACCCTCAAATTCAGCCTTAAGCAGGACATTTTGGCCCTGAAAGTCAAAGAACATCATTCATTGCTGTTTTCAGACAAGTTTCTGAACCCATTGGCACTTCCTTTTGAAGGAAATTCATGAGATTATGTTGCTTATAGACATTAGCCCCCGTGGTAGGGACAAACGGACCTTTCTACAGATGCTCTATGATCCGGGCAATCTTATTTGGCCGTAAATTGAAGAAAATCCAGCGGCTATATGCCTTATTCTCCATGTTTTCGCTGGATGGCATGGTGTAACTCATGCACGTGAAAGCCAAGAACTAAAGGGCATTCCTGGCATCGGTCAATATGTATGTGGAAACGATATCTCCACTATAGAGGACAAGAAATTTTGGGGCAGTCAGGCAAAAAGCGCACGAGAAAATGAAGTACTTTCAAGGACTGCCATAGATTGGACAGATGTTCACTAAAACGGTCATAATTTTGTCATTTGGAGTCCGTGTCGGACCCATAAGTACTCAAACTGCTCGCGGTGAGTGCGCGAATCCAAAAAATACACCCCGCTTGCGCCAGGAGGCCCGGAGTACCCTCAAATCCAGCCTTAAGCAAGACATTTTGGCCCTGAAAGTCAAAGAACATCATTCGTTGCTGTTTTTCAAACAAGTTTCTGAACCCATTGGCACTTCCTTTTGAAGGAAATTCGTGAGATTATGTTTCTTATAGACATTAGCCCCCGTGGTAGGGACAAACGTACCTTTCTGCAGATGCTCTATGATCCGGGCAATCTTATTTGGCCGTAAATTGAAGAAAATCCAGCGGCAATATGCCTTATTCTCCTCGTTTTCGCCGGATGGCATAGTGTAACTCATGCACGTGAAAGCCAAAACTAAAGGGCATTCCCAGCATCGGTCAATATATATGTGAAAACGATATCTCCACTATAGTGGACAAGAAATTTTGGGGCAGTCAGGCAAAACACGCACGAGAAAATGAAGTACTTTCAAGGACGGCCATAGAATGGACAGATGTTCACTAAAACGGTCATAATTTTGTCATTCGGAGTCCGTGTCGGACCCATAAGTACTCAAACTACTCGCGGCGAGAGAGCGAATCTAAAAAAATACTCCACGCTTGCCCCAGGAGGCCTGGAGTACCCTCAAATTCAGCCTTAAGAAGGACTTTTTGGCCCTGAAAGTCAAAGAACATCATTCGTAACTCTTTATCAAACAGGTTTCTGAACCAATTGGCACTTTGTTTTGAAGGAAATTCGTGAGATTTTGTTGCTTATAGACATTAGCCCCCGTGGTAGGGACAAACGTACCTTTCTGCAGATGCTCTATGATCCGGGCAATCTCATTTGGCCGTAAATTGAAGAAAATCCAGCGGCTATATGCCTTATTCTCCTTGTTTTTGCCGGATGGCATGCTGTAACTCATGTGCGTGAAAGCCAAGAACAAAAGGGCATTCCTGGCATCGGTTAATATATATGTGGAAACAATATCTCCACTATAGAGGACAAGAAATTTTGGGGCAGTCAGGCAAAATGCGCACGAGAAAATGAAGTACTTTCAAGGATTGCCATAGAATGGACAGATGCTCACTAAAACGGTCATAATTTTGTCATTAGCAGTCCGTGTCGGACACATAAGTGCTCAAATTGCTCGCGGCGAGCGTGCGAATCCAAAAAAAATACACCCCGCTTACGCCAGGAGGCCCGGAGTACCCTCAAATTCAGCCTTAAGCAGGACTTTTTGGCCCTGAAAGTCAAAGAACATCATTCGTCGCTATTTTTCAGACAGGTTTCTGAACCCATTAGGACTTCCTTTTGATGGAAATTTAGAGATTACGTTGCTTATAGACATTAACCCCCCTGGTAGGGACAAACGTACCTTTCTGCAGATGCTCTATGATCCGGGCAATCTCATTTGGCCGTAAATTCAAGAAAATCCAACGGCTATATGCCTTATTCTCCTTGTTTTCGCCGGATGGCATGTTGTAACTCATGCGTGTGAAAGCCAAGAACAAAAGGCATTCCTGGCATCGGTCAATATATATGTGCAAACGATATTTCCACTATAGAGGACAAGAAATTTAGGGGCAGTCAGGCAAAAAGCGCACGAGAAAATGAAGTACTTTCAAGGACTGCCATAGATTGGACAGATGTTCTCTACAACGGTCATAATTTTTGTCATTCGGAGTCCGTGTCGGACCCATAAGTACTCAAACAGCTCACCGCGAGCGCGCGAATCCAAAAAAATACTCCCCACTTGCGCTAGGAGGCCTGGAGTACCCTCAAATTCAGCCTTAAACATGACTTTTTGGCCCTGAAAGTCAAAGAACATCATTCGTCGCTGTTTTTTAGACAAGTTTCTGAACCCATTGACACTTCCTTTTGAAGGAAATTTGAGGGATTATGTTGCTTATAGACATTAGCCCCCCTGGTAGGGACAAACATACCTTTCTACAGATGCTCTATGATCCGGGCAATCTCATTTGGCCGTAAATTGAAGAAAATCCAGCGGCTATATGCCTTATTCTCCTTGTTTTCACCGGATGGCATGCTGTAACTCATGCGCGTGAAAGCCAAGAACAAAAGGGCATTCCTGGCATCGGTCAATATATATGTGGAAATGATATCTCCACTATAGAGGACAAGAAATTTTGGGGCAGTCAGGCAAAACGTGCACGAGAAAATGAAGTACTTTCAAGGACTGCCATAGAATGGACAGATGTTCAGTAAAACGGTCATAATGTTTTCATTAGGAATCCGCGTCGGACCCATAAGTACTCAAACTGCTCGCGGCGAGCGTCCGAATCAAAAAAAATACTCCGCGCTTGCGCCAGGAGGGCCGGAGTACCCTCAAATTCAGCCTTAAGCAGGACTTTTGGCCCTGAAAGTCAAAGAACATCATTCGTCGCTATTTTTCAGACAGGTTTCTGAACCCATTGGCACTTCCTTTTGATGGAAATTCGAGAGATTATGTTGCTTTTAGACATTAGCCCCCTGATAGGGACAAACGTACCTTTCTGCAGATGCTCTATGATCCGGGCAATCTAATTTGGCCGTAAATTGAAGAAAATCCAGCGGCTATATGCCTTATTTTCGTTGTATTCGCCGAATGGCATGTTGTAACTCATGCGCGTGAAAACCAAGAACAAAAAGGTATTCCTGGCATCGGTTAATATATATGTGGAAATGATATTTCCACTATAGAGGGCAAGAAATTTTGGGGCAGTCAGGCAAAAAGCGCACGAGAAAATGAAGTACTTTCAAGGACTGCCATAGATTCGACAGATGTTCACTAAAACAGTCATATTTTTTGTCATTCGAAGTCCGTGTCGGACCCATAAGTACTCAAACTGCTCGCGGCGAGTGCGCGAATCCAAAAAATACTCCCCGCTTGCGCCAGGAGGCCCGGAGTACCCTCAAATTCAGCCTTAAGCAGGACATTTTGGCCCTGAAAGTCAAAGAACATTATTCATTGCTGTTTTCAGACAAGTTTCTGAACCCATTGGCACTTCCTTTTGAAGGAAATTCATGAGATTATGTTGCTTATAGACATTAGCCCCCGTGGTAGGGACAAACGTACCTTTCTACAGATGCTCTATGATCCGGGCAATCTTATTTGGCCGTAAATTGAAGAAAATCCAGCGGCTATATGCCTTATTCTCCATGTTTTCGCCGGATGGCATGGTGTAACTCATGCACGTGAAAGCCAAGAACTAAAGGGCATTCCTGGCATCGGTCAATATATATGTGGAAACGATATCTCCACTATAGAGGACAAGAAATTTTGGGGCAGTCAGGCAAAAAGCGCACGAGAAAATGAAGTACTTTCAAGGACTGCCATAGATTGGACAGATGTTCACTAAAACGGTCATAATTTTGTCATTTGGAGTCCGTGTCGGACCCATAAGTACTCAAACTGCTCGCGGTGAGTGCGCGAATCCAAAAAATACACCCCGCTTGCGCCAGGAGGCCTGGAGTACCCTCAAATTCAGCCTTAAGCAAGACATTTTGGCCCTGAAAGTCAAAGAACATCATTCGTTGCTGTTTTTTAGACAAGTTTCTGAACCCATTGACACTTCCTTTTGAAGGAAATTTGAGGGATTATGTTGCTTATAGACATTAGCCCCCCTGGTAGGGACAAACATACCTTTCTACAGATGCTCTATGATCCGGGCAATCTCATTTGGCCGTAAATTGAAGAAAATCCAGCGGCTATATGCCTTATTCTCCTTGTTTTCGCCGGATGGCATGCTGTAACTCATGCGCGTGAAAGCCAAGAACAAAAGGGCATTCCTGGCATCGGTCAATATATATGTGGAAATGATATCTCCACTATAGAGGACAAGAAATTTTGGGGCAGTCAGGCAAAACGTGCACGAGAAAATGAAGTACTTTCAAGGACTGCCATAGAATGGACAGATGTTCAGTAAAACGGTCATAATGTTTTCATTAGGAATCCGCGTCGGACCCATAAGTACTCAAACTGCTCGCGGCGAGCGTCCGAATCAAAAAAAATACTCCGCGCTTGCGCCAGGAGGGCCGGAGTACCCTCAAATTCAGCCTTAAGCAGGACTTTTGGCCCTGAAAGTCAAAGAACATCATTCGTCGCTATTTTTCAGACAGGTTTCTGAACCCATTGGCACTTCCTTTTGATGGAAATTCGAGAGATTATGTTGCTTTTAGACATTAGCCCCCCTGATAGGGACAAACGTACCTTTCTGCAGATGCTCTATGATCCGGGCAATCTAATTTGGCCTTATTTTCGTTGTATTCGCCGGATGGCATGTTGTAACTCATGCGCGTGAAAACCAAGAACAAAAAGGTATTCCTGGCATCGGTCAATATATATGTGGAAATGATATTTCCACTATAGAGGGCAAGAAATTTTGGGGCAGTCAGGCAAAAAGCGCACGAGAAAATGAAGTACTTTCAAGGACTGCCATAGATTCGACAGATGTTCACTAAAACAGTCATATTTTTTGTCATTCGAAGTCCGTGTCGGACCCATAAGTACTCAAACTGCTCGCGGCGAGTGCGCGAATCCAAAAAATACTCCCCGCTTGCGCCAGGAGGCCCGGAGTACCCTCAAATTCAGCCTTAAGCAGGACATTTTGGCCCTGAAAGTCAAAGAACATCATTCATTGCTGTTTTCAGACAAGTTTCTGAACCCATTGGCACTTCCTTTTGAAGGAAATTCATGAGATTATGTTGCTTATAGACATTAGCCCCCGTGGTAGGGACAAACGTACCTTTCTACAGATGCTCTATGATCCGGGCAATCTTATTTGGCCGTAAATTGAAGAAAATCCAGCGGCTATATGCCTTATTCTCCATGTTTTCGCCGGATGGCATGGTGTAACTCATGCACGTGAAAGCCAAGAACTAAAGGGCATTCCTGGCATCGGTCAATATATATGTGGAAACGATATCTCCACTATAGAGGACAAGAAATTTTGGGGCAGTCAGGCAAAAAGCACACGAGAAAATGAAGTACTTTCAAGGACTGCCATAGATTGGACAGATGTTCACTAAAACGGTCATAATTTTGTCATTTGGAGTCCGTGTCGGACCCATAAGTACTCAAACTGCTCGCGGTGAGTGCGCGAATCCAAAAAATACACCCCGCTTGCGCCAGGAGGCCTGGAGTACCCTCAAATTCAGCCTTAAGCAAGACATTTTGGCCCTGAAAGTCAAAGAACATCATTCGTTGCTGTTTTTCAAACAAGTTTCTGAACCCATTGGCACTTCCTTTTGAAGGAAATTCGTGAGATTATGTTTCTTATAGACATTAGCCCCCGTGGTAGGGACAAACGTACCTTTCTGCAGATGCTCTATGATCCGGGCAATCTTATTTGGCCGTAAATTGAAGAAAATCCAGCGGCAATATGCCTTATTCTCCTCGTTTTCGCCGGATGGCATAGTGTAACTCATGCACGTGAAAGCCAAAACTAAAGGGCATTCCCGGCATCGGTCAATATATATGTGAAAACGATATCTCCACTATAGTGGACAAGAAATTTTGGGGCAGTCAGGCAAAACACGCATGAGAAAATGAAGTACTTTCAAGGACGGCCATAGAATGGACAGATGTTCACTAAAACGGTCATAATTTTGTCATTCGGAGTCCGTGTCGGACCCATAAGTACTCAAACTGCTCGCGGCGAGAGAGCGAATCTAAAAAAATACTCCACGCTTGCCCCAGGAGGCCTGGAGTACCCTCAAATTCAGCCTTAAGAAGGACTTTTTGGCCCTGAAAGTCAAAGAACATCATTCGTTGCTCTTTATCAAACAGGTTTCTGAACCAATTGGCACTTTGTTTTGAAGGAAATTCGTGAGATTTTGTTGCTTATAGACATTAGCCCCCGTGGTAGGGACAAACGTACCTTTCTGCAGATGCTCTATGATCCGGGCAATCTCATTTGGCCGTAAATTGAAGAAAATCCAGCGGCTATATGCCTTATTCTCCTTGTTTTTGCCGGATGGCATGCTGTAACTCATGTGCGTGAAAGCCAAGAACAAAAGGGCATTCCTGGCATCGGTTAATATATATGTGGAAACAATATCTCCACTATAGAGGACAAGAAATTTTGGGGCAGTCAGGCAAAATGCGCACGAGAAAATGAAGTACTTTCCAGGACTGCCATAGAATGGACAGATGCTCACTAAAACGGTCATAATTTTGTCATTAGCAGTCCGTGTCGGACACATAAGTACTCAAATTGCTCGCGGCGAGCGTGCGAATCCAAAAAAATACACCCCGCTTACGCCAGGAGGCCCGGAGTACCCTCAAATTCAGCCTTAAGCAGGACTTTTTGGCCCTGAAAGTCAAAGAACATCATTCGTCGCTATTTTTCAGACAGGTTTCTGAACCCATTGGGACTTCCTTTTGATGGAAATTTAGAGATTACATTGCTTATAGACATTAACCCCCCTGGTAGGGACAAACGTACCTTTCTGCAGATGCTCTATGATCCGGGCAATCTCATTTGGCCGTAAATTCAAGAAAATCCAACGGCTATATGCCTTATTCTCCTTGTTTTCGCTGGATGGCATGTTGTAACTCATGCGCGTGAAAGCCAAGAACAAAAGGCATTCCTGGCATCGGTCAATATATATGTGCAAACGATATTTCCACTATAGAGGACAAGAAATTTAGGGGCAGTCAGGCAAAAAGCGCACGAGAAAATGAAGTACTTTCAAGGACTGCCATAGATTGGACAGATGTTCTCTACAACGGTCATAATTTTTGTCATTCGGAGTCCGTGTCGGACCCATAAGTACTCAAACAGCTCACCGCGAGCGCGCGAATCCAAAAAAATACTCCCCACTTGCGCTAGGAGGCCTGGAGTACCCTCAAATTCAGCCTTAAACATGACTTTTTGGCCCTGAAAGTCAAAGAACATCATTCGTCGCTGTTTTTTAGACAAGTTTCTGAACCCATTGACACTTCCTTTTGAAGGAAATTTGAGGGATTATGTTGCTTATAGACATTAGCCCCCCTGGTAGGGACAAATATACCTTTCTACAGATGCTCTATGATCCGGGCAATCTCATTTGGCCGTAAATTGAAGAAAATCCAGCGGCTATATGCCTTATTCTCCTTGTTTTCGCCGGATGGCATGCTGTAACTCATGCGCGTGAAAGCCATGATGATAGAGGCAAAGGTGTCCCGTCTTTCAATGAGATGATGGAAATCGCTTTGGTGGCAGTCGACTTTGACGATCCGACTACGAACGTGCGAGGACGTCGCGCCTTAGCAATCGCTAAACCAACTCCGAGAGGTTATTGACCACGCCGGAGCACGATCAACCTGACCACGAGGGTCTGTTTCCTGCGAGCAAACGAAGAACAAGCAAGAAACTGAGATTGCAATCTGGATATTGCGAATATAAGATGAAAGCTTTATTGATCAAGGTGGGGTTCTGTGACGCCTTTGTCTGGTCGTTGAACACAAACGGAGTACGCGAAGTTGCAGCTATGGCGAACTTTTAATCTAAACAAAACCCAAAGTCTAAATGATGCCCTAAGGGCTGTATATATGGAGGAAGAGGGGGGAATTTCGTGGCCCTTGGTGGAGGGGTCCGAAATCAACCCTATCTCTTGTTTCCCCACACATACGGACTCTAAAAATAGCCTATACTTATGTATTTCGAAATTACATGGGCCTGGCCCAATAATAAGGTGACGCAGCACCTAAAATAGCCTCGGGACGAAATTTATGAAGTGGCATCTTGTATATGTCGTCCAAGGCTTCATGCACCCATTATGGTGGCTTCAAAGTCCTGAAATCATCACTTGTAACTCCGTTCTTGTTCCCCTTGTGCATGCCATCATCTCCATGCTTGTTCTTGCTCCAATGTTCATCCTTCTCCAAGCTAGGCCCTTCATTTGTAAGCAAAACAAATGTATCCAATTTAGGCAGCATCATATTCTCATGAACATTAGAATCATTACCAAGAAACGAAAGTACCTGGTAATTTAGTTGGCGTGCACGAGCTCTAGTAATTGGTCCAGTATGTATAGCAGCAGGGGCTGTGGGTGTAACAATTGTATTGATGTCCTCATCATCCTCCCCTTCTTGAAATGAAGTCATCCTCGATGGAAGTTCATCTTCCTCACCCAAATAAGGCTTCAAATCTGCAATGTTAAAAGTGGGACTAACCCCAAAATTTGCAGGCAGCTCAAGTTTATATGCATTATCATTTATTTTCTCTAACACCTTAAAGGGACCATCAGCACGTGGCATTAACTTTGATTTGCGCAAATCAGGAAATCTATCCTCACGCAAATGTAACCAAACAAGATCTCCAGGTGCAAACACAACATGTTTTCTACCCTTATCTCCAGCAAGTTTATATGTAGCATTCATACGCTCAATGTTTTCCTTAGTTAACTCATGCATTTTTAAAATCAATTCAGCACGTTGTTTAGCATCAAAATTAACCTTCTCCGAAGATGGAAGAGGCAACAAATCAATAGGTGCATGAGGTAGGAAACCATACACAACTTCAAAAGGGCACATCTTAGTAGTAGAATGCAATGAACGATTATAAGCAAATTCAATATGAGGCAAGCATTCCTCCCACATTTTCTTATTATCCTTCAAAACAGCCCTAAGCATAGTAGACAACGTTCTATTGACTACTTCAGTTTGTCCATCAGTTTGGGGTGACAAGTAGTACTAAAAAGCAGTTTAGTCCCCAACTTAGCCTATAAACATCTCCAAAAGTGGCTAAGAAATTTAGTATCACGATCTGAAACAATAGTATTTGGCACACCATGCAAGCGAATAATTTCACGAAAGAATAAATTAGCAACATTAACAACATCATCGCTTTTATGACATGGTATAAAGTGTGCCATTTTCGAGAATCTATCCACGACAACAAATATGCTATCCCTCCCCTTCTTTGTTCGAGGTAAACTGATGAGGACATGATTATCTTGGATATGACCAAAAATATTGCATATATGCATATTTGTCAGGTGATTTCTAGTGCAAACTATTCAATAATCTATTTATGTTATCCAGAACAAAAATACTTCACACACTTTTGTGTTTTGTCTAATTGCAGGTGTATGGGACATTTGTACAATCCACATATGAAGATAAGGAAGAAAGAGATGTTTATTTGCTGTCCAAAAAGTTCTCTCACGTCACTTTTGGCCCAAGAGAAGATAGAGTCCAAGTCTCTCACGTTCTGGATTCAGATTCGGACTGCACAGACATACCTGACTCAAAACACACACAAGTTTTTCATACGGACTCCGAATTGGGTGATTCTTTTTTTGTTGGAAACTAGATTTCGTGCACTTTGCAACCCAATTGGAGTCACCTTCAAATTCGTCCGGAGCGTTGAGTTGTGGACGAAACAATCTGATGATGCAGCAGAATCCGAGTCAAACTACAAGTCCAAAGGTGTTACATCACCTCCACTTGGGCCCATTGGCCTTGTACGACCTAGATTTAGTTTTAGGCTGCCTTGGGACGTCCTCCCACCTCCTTGGCCGCCACCCCTTGCTCCTATATAAGTAGATCCATCTAGTAGCTTTTCCTTGGGATTTGTTTAGTTAAAAGTTAGCCATTGCAACTTCGTGTGCTTCGTTTGTGTCCAACGACCAGACCAAGACCACTTTTCGGATCCCCGCCATTATCAATACTTCATACATATTCGCGATATTCAGATTGCTTTTATCATATTCTTGCTTGTTCTTCGATTGCTTGCAGGAATAGACCTTCGTGGTCAGGTTGATCGTGTTCCGGCGTGGTCAATAACCTTTCGGAGTTGGTTTAGCGATTGCTAAGGCACAACGTCGTTGCACGTTTGTAGTCGGATCGTCAAAGTCGTCTCCACCAAATCGATAGTTATCATCTCATCAAAAGATCGGGACACCCCCGCCCCTATCAAGTGGTATCAGTTTTCAGGTTGCTCGGTGAGATTTTACAGTTTTTCATAGTTTAGATCGCATCTGTCATTCATACCTACAGTCCATGAAAAAGCCATAAAAAAGGCGTGAGGCAAAAAAGAGAGAAAAAAAAATTGGATCTATCTAGAATCAATCTCGTACCTGAATTCGGATTGGAATCTGTTTTGCGCACTGTTCAGTAAAACAGGTGTATCTTCCTCATACGAAGTCAGTTTTGGCTCCGTGAGTACTCAAATTGAAGATAGCGACGAGCCGCATCTAAATAGTTGCAGAAGTTAGTTCAATATTTGACACCTCAAAATCGGCTTCTAAATAGGTCTTTTTGCCCTCCGAAGTTCGTGAACACAACTTGTTCCAATTTTTCAGGCCAATTTTAGAATTCTTTGACTCCTCATATCAATTCGGAATTGAGTGATTCTTTTTGCATTGGAAAGCTTGAGTTAGTAGCATTCTTTGAAAGAATTTATCAGAAAATTGTCTCAAACTTTTCAAGAGGAAAGTTGGAGAGAGAGTTGTTGTATATCCTGCTTGGCAGTTGTTTTTCATCATTATCTTCACTGTCATTGTGATCTTCACTTATATCTTGCTGTCAAGAGCTACTTAGTATCCTTCATTGATGCTAGTTGTGCTACGTCGTGACCTCATTAGTGTTCTAGGCTCGCGTCTCTAGTCCGGTCTAGCCTAGGACCAGCACAGTACCGTCGTTGAGCGTTTATTCAACATTGCATCTTTGAATTGATTATTGCTAATCTTTTGCTACCATATATAGCCAACCCAGCTCCACATATTTCTACACTGTGTATACGTACGCTCCCCTGGCAATCGCTTTACTCAATATTCGGAGTTACTTGACACCGCTGGTTGCCGATCACCGCCTGCTGCATGGTAAGAACTTGTAAGACATTGATATTTGCTTTACTGTGAGCGTTCTACCACCACATCCTAGTAGTTATAGGAACATTATTTTCGGGTTTTGTTTCTTGTTCTACTATTCATGACAGGATCCAGAGTCAATTCATGGGCTTTGTCGATCGCGGGAGACGTGCCACCACCTTTGCAAATACCACAACCGTCACGAGAGGTGCACAAACATCCAAATGCACATGATCGGGTTAATGTATCTATACCACCATTTAATGGCCGTTTTAAACCTGCTTTATATATTGAATGGGAGTTCGACATAAAAAATATATTTGCTTCCCATAATTTCAATGAACATAAAAAGGTTAAGGTTGCGGTTGGTTCTTTCACTGGTTATGCTTTGGTTTGGTGGAGTGAATATTGTCGGTTACACCCTGATTATATACCTACTACTTGGGATGATTTGAAACTTGCCATGCGACATACTTTCGTCCCTGCTTATTATACTCGCGACATGATTAAGAAGTTGCAACACTTAAAACAAGGTAGTGAAACTGTAACAAAATATTATGATGATTTACAAACTACCTTGTTGCATTCCTGATGAGGACATCAATACAATTGTTACACCCACAGCCCCTGCTGCTATACATACTGGACCAATTACTAGAGCTCGTGCACGCCAACTAAATTACCAGGTACTTTCGTTTCTTGGTAATGATTCTAATGTTCATGAGAATATGATGCTGCCTAAATTGGATACATTTGTTTTGCTTACAAATGAAGGGCCTAGCTTGGAGAAGGATGAACATTGGAGCAAGAACAAGCATGGAGATGATGGCATGCGCAAGGGGAACAAGAACGGAGTTACAAGTGATGATTTCAGGACTTTGAAGCCACCATAATGGGTGCATGAAGCCTTGGACGAAATATACAAGATGCCACTTCATAAATTTCGTCCCGAGGCTATTTTAGGTGCTGCGTCACCTTATTATTGGGCCAGGCCCATGTAATTTCGAAATACATAAGTATAGGCTATTTTTAGAGTCCGTATGTGTGGGGAAACAAGAGATAGGGTTGATTTCGGACCCCTCCACCAAGGGCCACGAAATTCCCCCCTCTTCCTCCATATATGCAGCCCTTAGGGCATCGTTTAGACTTTGGGTTTTGTTTAGATTAAAAGTTCGCCATAGCTGCAACTTCGCGTACTTCGTTTGTGTTCAACGACCAGACAAAGGCGTCACAGAACCCCACCTTGATCAATAAAGCTTTCATCTTATATTCGCAATATCCAGATTGCAATCTTAGTTTCTTGCTTGTTCTTCGTTTGCTCGCAGGAAACAGACCCTCGTGGTCAGGTTGATCGTGCTCCGGCGTGGTCAATAACCTCTCGGAGTTGGTTTAGCGATTGCTAAGGCGCGACGTCCTCGCACGTTCGTAGTCGGATCGTCAAAGTCGACTTCCACCAAAGCGAAATCCACCATCTCATCGAAAGACGGGACACCTTTGCCTCTATCAAGTGGTATCAGATTTCCAGGTTGCACGGTGAGATTTTACAGTTTTTCGTAGTTTAGATCGAGTCTGTTCTTCATACCTACAGTCCACGAAAAAGCCAAAAAAAATTAGGGTTAGTTCATCATATCCGAACCAATCTGAGCCTTTGCATAATCTTTTTAGGGTTTTGCTTTGTTGAATTTGCGGTTGCATCGTCGTGTCTAGTTGCTGGTCTTAGAGTCTAGTCTTTTAGAGTTTCGAGTTCTGGTCATAAGTTGTCACGCCGCCGCCGCACCATCATCATCGTCCCTGCCATCTACCACCACCGCACCGAATCCGTATCCATATACCACCACCAATCCGTGTCCATATACCACCACCGATCCATATCCATATACTACCACCGCTACCACCACCGCTGCCATTTACCACCACCATATATCCACCACCAATCCGAGTTCTTTGCTTATTAGGTTTGTTTTAGGGATCCATCTAGATTCCGGTTCGTGTTTCCTTGCCGGAGTAGAAAAAAAAAGAGTCGGGTAGCCACGCTCCGTTTAGGCCCAAAATTTTTCGAAAACGCATTTTTCGAAAAAATTTCTGGCTATCCTATTTTTAGGTGTTTCTGAGTGTATTGAGACAGGTGCCATTATAGGAAGTTTTTTTTGACCCGTTTCCAGTTTTTGGGTCCGGGCAATCAAAAAAAAAAAATTGGTCGAAAAAATTTCGTGCCCATCCTGTCAGTTTGAGCTAAGAAGAGTTTTGAGACACTCGCCATTATAGTGATTTTTCGCAAAAAAAAAACCAGCGCAAAAAAAAGAGCGCAAAAAAAAAGAGCGAAAAAAAATCCAGAGTGTGCTTTTCCCTTGTTTACGTGCCGCGCCGTGATTTTGTTAGTGTTCTAGGCTCGCGTCTCTAGCACAGTCTAGCCTAGGACCAGCACAGTACCGTCGTTGAGCGTTTATTCAACTTTGCATCTCTGAATTGATTATTGCTGACCCTTTTTGCTACCATATTATAAGCCTTCCCAGCTCCACATACATCTACGTCGTGCGTTTGACTCTCCCTGGTAATCGCTCTATCCAAGCTTTGAGAGTTTTTGACTACAACGGTTGCCGATCACCGCCTGCTGCTGGGTAAGAACTGGTAAGAATTTGAGATTTGCTTGACGGATTTGTGACACCCACCACCACCACTTGTTCGTAGTCTGTAGGATCATATTCTTGTGTGTTTCTATTGCTGCTAACCATGCCAGGATCACAAGTCGACGAGATTGACTGGGAGAATTTATCGAACAAGGAGCTTCATGATAAGTTTCAGCAAATGATGACTGAACAGGTGCAAGATGTGCTGAACAATTTTGAAGAGGCCATGGAGAAGATCACTGGCCTTGAGAAGACGTTCGAAACAAAGCTCGATAACAAGTTTAATGAATTGCTCGCGCGTCTTCCACCACCACCACCCGCTGCACCTAACGCACCTCTCCAACAACAACAACAACGACTACCTCCACGTCGCGAAGCAGACCTCCGCCGAGCAAGCCGTGTTCCTCTTGCGTTTGGCCAAACTGTTGGTGCTGCTGTTGATACTTCTGTGGCTCCTGCTGCTGATGCGGAGGAGGATGATTATGTGGGAGATTATGAGGATGAGGTTGATCAAAATCAACACTACATACAGCCACCTGTACCACCACCAGCAGGTCGACCTCAGGTATATATTCGTAATGGTAGGCCTGCACCACCACCTCAGGTACGAGATGATGTCGATATTCCTAAACTGAAATTGAATATTCCACCATTTGAGGGTAGATATGTTCCTGATATATATCTTACTTGGGAGTTAGAAACTGAACAACGATTTACATGTTTACAATATCCTGAGGAGAGACGAGTTGCTGCTGCCGTTTGTGCTTTCACTAGTTTTGCATGTGTATGGTGGTCTGAACATTGTAGATTATATCCTATTCCAACTACTTGGGCTGCTTTGAAAACTGCTATGCGTACGCGTTGGGTTCCACCATATTATCAACGTGAATTGCTTCAAAAATTGCAGCGTTTAAGACAAGGAAAAAATTCTGTAGAAGAATATTATCAGGAATTACAAACTGGCATGATTAGATGTGGTATTGTTGAGGAGAATGAAGCTATGCTTGCACGTTTTCTGGGTGGATTAAATAGAGAGATTCAGACCATTCTAGACTATAAGGAGTATACTAATATCACTCGTTTATTCCATCTTGCTTGTAAAGTTGAACGTGAAGTGCAGGATCGACAAGCATTGGGGCGAACTAACTTTTCTGCAGGCCGACCTTCATCATGGACACCACGTGCATCTTCTACTTCAACTGCACCAGCACCTCCATCCGGTGCCACCTCCAGCCGTGATACAAGAAAACAGGCACAACCACCATTATCTGCCAAGAGCGCACCTGCGGGGCCTGCACAGCGTTCTTCTTCTTCCATGGCATCAACAGGGCACACAAGTGATATTATTTGTCGTCGTTGTAAGGGAGGAGGTCATTATGCGAGAGAATGCAAATCTCCGCGTGTGATGATTGCTACCGCGGATGGTGGATATGAGTCCGCTAGTGATAAAGGCAAAGGTGTCCCGTCTTTCGATGAGATGATGGATTTCGCTTTGTTGGAAGTCGACTTTGACGATCCGACTACGAACGTGCGAGGACGTCGCGCCTTAGCAATCGCTAAACCAACTCCGAGAGGTTATTGACCACGCCGGAGCACGATCAACCTGACCACGAGGGTCTGTTTCTTGCGAGCAAACGAAGAACAAGCAAGAAACTAAGATTGCAATCTGGATATCGCGAATATAAGATGAAAGCTTTATTGATCAAGGTGGGGTTCTGTGACGCCTTTGTCTGGTCGTTGAACACAAACGAAGTACGCGAAGTTGCAGCTATGGCGAACTTTTAATCTAAACAAAACCCAAAGTCTAAACGATGCCCTAAGGGCTGTATATATGGAGGAAGAGGGGGGAATTTCGTGGCCCTTGGTGGAGGGGTCCGAAATCAACCCTATCTCTTGTTTCCCCACACATACGGACTCTAAAAATAGCCTATACTTATGTATTTCGAAATTACATGGGCCTGGCCCAATAATAAGGTGACGCAGCACCTAAAATAGCCTCGGGACGAAATTTATGAAGTGGCATCTTGTATATTTCGTCCAAGGCTTCATGCACCCATTATGGTGGCTTCAAAGTCCTGAAATCATCACTTGTAACTCCGTTCTTGTTCCCCTTGGGCATGCCATCATCTCCATGCTTGTTCTTGCTCCAATGTTCACCCTTCTCCAAGCTAGGCCCTTCATTTATAAGCAAAACAAATGTATCCAATTTAGGCAGCATCATATTCTCATGAACATTAGAAACATTACCAAGAAACGAAAGTACCTGGTAATTTAGTTGGCGTGCACGAGCTCTAGTAATTGGTCCAGTATGTATAGCAGCAGGGGCTGTGGGTGTAACAATTGTATTGATGTCCTCATCATCCTCCCCTTCTTGAAATGAAGTCGTCCTCAATGGAAGTTCATCTTCCTCACCCAAATAAGGCTTCAAATCTGCAATGTTAAAAGTGGGACTAACCCCAAAATCTGCAGGCAGCTCAAGTTTATATGCATTATCATTTATTTTCTCTAACACCTTAAAGGGACCATCAGCACGTGGCATTAGCTTTGATTTGCGCAAATCAGGAAATCTATCCTTACGCAAATGTAACCAAACAAGATCTCCAGGTGCAAACACAACATGTTTTCTACCCTTATCTCCAGCAAGTTTATATTTAGCATTCATACGCTCAATGTTTTCCTTAGTTAACTCATGCATTTTTAAAATCAATTCAGCACGTTGTTTAGCATCAAAATTAACCTTCTCCGAAGATGGAAGAGGCAACAAATCAATAGGTGCACGAGGTAGGAAACCATACACAACTTCAAAAGGGCACATCTTAGTAGTAGAATGCAATGAACGATTATAAGGAAATTCAATATGAGGCAAGCATTCCTCCCACATTTTCTTATTATTCTTCAAAACAGCCCTAAGCATAGTAGACAAAGTTCTATTGACTACTTCAGTTTGTCCATCAGTTTGGGGGTGACAAGTAGTACTAAAAAGCAGTTTAGTCCCCAACTTAGCCCATAAACATCTCCAAAAGTGGCTAAGAAATTTAGTATCACGATCTGAAACAATAGTATTTGGCACACCATGCAAGCGAATAATTTCACGAAAGAACAAATCAGCAACATTAACAGCATCATCGCTTTTATGACATGGTATAAAGTGTGCCATTTTCGAGAATCTATCCACGACAACAAATATGCTATCCCTCCCCTTCTTTGTTCGAGGTAAACCTAAAACAAAGTCCATAGATATATCCTCCCAAGGAACACTAGGTACAGGCAAAGGCATATATAAACCATGAGGATTGAGTCGTGACTTAGCTTTTTGACATGTAGTGATAGAGGCAAAGGTGTCCCGTCTTTCGATGAGATGGTGGATTTCGCTTTGGTGGAAGTCGACTTTGACGATCCGACTACGAACGTGCGAGGACGTCGCGCCTTAGCAATCGCTAAACCAACTCCGAGAGGTTATTGACCACGCCGGAGCACGATCAACCTGACCACGAGGGTCTGTTTCCTGCGAGCAAACGAAGAACAAGCAAGAAACTAAGATTGCAATCTGGATATTGCGAATATAAGATGAAAGCTTTATTGATCAAGGTGGGGTTCTGTGACGCCTTTGTCTGGTCGTTGAACACAAACGAAGTACGCGAAGTTGCAGCTATGGCGAACTTTTAATCTAAACAAAACCCAAAGTCTAAACGATGCCCTAAGGGCTGTATATATGGAGGAAGAGGGGGAGAATTTCGTGGCCCTTGGTGGAGGGGTCCGAAATCAACCCTATCTCTTGTTTCCCCACACATACGAACTCTAAAAATAGCCTATACTTATGTATTTCGAAATTACATGGGCCTGGCCCAATAATAAGGTGACGCAGCACCTAAAATAGCCTCGGGACGAAATTTATGAAGTGGCGTCTTGTATATTTCGTCCAAGGCTTCATGCACCCATTATGGTGGCTTCAAAGTCCTGAAATCATCACTTGTAACTCCGTTCTTGTTTCCCTTGCGCATGCCATCATCTCCATGCTTGTTCTTGCTCCAATGTTCATCCTTCTCCAAGCTAGGCCCTTCATTTGTCAGCAAAACAAATGTATCCAATTTAGGCAGCATCATATTCTCATGAACATTAGAATCATTACCAAGAAACGAAAGTACCTGGTAATTTAGTTGGCGTGCACGAGCTCTAGTAATTGGTCCAGTATGTATAGCAACAGGGGCTGTGGGTGTAACAATTGTATTGATGTCCTCATCAATGGTGTGCCAAATACTATTGTTTCAGATCATGATACTAAATTTCTTAGCCACTTTTGGAGATGTTTATGGGCTAAGTTGGGGACTAAACTGCTTTTTAGTACTACTTGTCACCCCCAAACTGATGGACAAACTGAAGTAGTCAATAGAACGTTGTCTACTATGCTTAGGGCTGTTTTGAAGAATAATAAGAAAATGTGGGAGGAATGCTTGCCTCATATTGAATTTGCTTATAATCGTTCATTGCATTCTACTACTAAGATGTGCCCTTTTGAAGTTGTGTATGGTTTCCTACCTCGTGCACCTATTGATTTGTTGCCTCTTCCATCTTCGGAGAAGGTTAATTTTGATGCTAAACAACGTGCTGAATTGATTTTAAAAATGCATGAGTTAACTAAGGAAAACATTGAGCGTATGAATGCTAAATATAAACTTGCTGGAGATAAGGGTAGAAAACATGTTGTGTTTGCACCTGGAGATCTTGTTTGCTTACATTTGCGTAAGGATAGATTTCCTGATTTGCGCAAATCAAAGCTAATGCCACGTGCTGATGGTCCCTTTAAGGTGTTAGAGAAAATAAATGATAATGCATATAAACTTGAGCTGCCTGCAGATTTTGGGGTTAGTCCCACTTTTAACATTGCAGATTTGAAGCCTTATTTGGGTGAGGAAGATGAACTTCCGTCGAGGACGACTTCATTTCAAGAAGGGGAGGATGATGAGGACATCAATACAATTGTTACACCCACAGCCCCTGCTGCTATACATACTGGACCAATTACTAGAGCTCGTGCACGCCAACTAAATTACCAGGTACTTTCGTTTCTTGGTAATGATTCTAATGTTCATGAGAATATGATGCTGCCTAAATTGGATACATTTGCTTTGCTTACAAATGAAGGGCCTAGCTTGGAGAAGGATGAACATTGGAGCAAGAACAAGCATGGAGATGATGGCATGCGCAAGGGGAACAAGAACGGAGTTACAAGTGATGATTTCAGGACTTTGAAGCCACCATAATGGGTGCATGAAGCCTTGGACGAAATATACAAGATGCCACTTCATAAATTTTGTCCCGAGGCTATTTTAGGTGCTGCGTCACCTTATTATTGGGCCAGGCCCATGTAATTTCGAAATACATAAGTATAGGCTATTTTTAGAGTCCGTATGTGTGGGGAAACAAGAGATAGGGTTGATTTCGGACCCCTCCACCAAGGGCCACGAAATTCCCCCCTCTTCCTCCATATATACAGCCCTTAGGGCATCGTTTAGACTTTGGGTTTTGTTTAGATTAAAAGTTCGCCATAGCTGCAACTTCGCGTACTTCGTTTGTGTTCAACGACCAAACAAAGGCGTCACAGAACCCCACCTTGATCAATAAAGCTTTCATCTTATATTCGCAATATCCAGATTGCAATCTTAGTTTCTTGCTTGTTCTTCGTTTGCTCGCAGGAAACAGACCCTCGTGGTCAGGTTGATCGTGCTCCGGCGTGGTCAATAACCTCTCGGAATTGGTTTAGCGATTGCTAAGGCGCGACGTCCTCGCACGTTCGTAGTCGGATCGTCAAAGTCGACTTCCACCAAAGCGAAATCCACCATCTCATCGAAAGACGGGACACCTCCGCCTCTATCAGACGGGATGTTGAGCGTTTTATTGCTCGATGCACTACATGTCAAAAAGCTAAGTCACGACTCAATCCTCATGGTTTATATATGCCTTTGCCTGTACCTAGTGTTCCTTGGGAGGATATATCTATGGACTTTGTTTTAGGTTTACCTCGAACAAAGAAGGGGAGGGATAGCATATTTGTTGTCGTGGATAGATTCTCGAAAATGGCACACTTTATACCATGTCATAAAAGCGATGATGCTGTTAATGTTGCTGATTTGTTCTTTCGTGAAATTATTCGCTTGCATGGTGTGCCAAATACTATTGTTTCAGATCGTGATACTAAATTTCTTAGCCACTTTTGGAGATGTTTATGGGCTAAGTTGGGGACTAAACTGCTTTTTAGTACTACTTGTCACCCCCAAACTGATGGACAAACTGAAGTAGTCAATAGAACTTTGTCTACTATGCTTAGGGCTGTTTTGAAGAATAATAAGAAAATGTGGGAGGAATGCTTGCCTCATATTGAATTTCCTTATAATCGTTCATTGCATTCTACTACTAAGATGTGCCCTTTTGAAGTTGTGTATGGTTTCCTACCTCGTGCACCTATTGATTTGTTGCCTCTTCCATCTTCGGAGAAGGTTAATTTTGATGCTAAACAACGTGCTGAATTGATTTTAAAAATGCATGAGTTAACTAAGGAAAACATTGAGCGTATGAATGCTAAATATAAACTTGCTGGAGATAAGGGTAGAAAACATGTTGTGTTTGCACCTGGAGATCTTGTTTGGTTACATTTGCGTAAGGATAGATTTCCTGATTTGCGCAAATCAAAGCTAATGCCACGTGCTGATGGTCCCTTTAAGGTGTTAGAGAAAATAAATGATAATGCATATAAACTTGAGCTGCCTGCAGATTTTGGGGTTAGTCCCACTTTTAACATTGCAGATTTGAAGCCTTATTTGGGTGAGGAAGATGGACTTCCGTCGAGGACGACTTCATTTCAAGAACGGGAGGATGATGAGGACATCAATACAATTGTTACACCCACAGCCCCTGCTGCTATACATACTGGACCAATTACTAGAGCTCGTGCACGCCAACTAAATTACCAGGTACTTTCGTTTCTTGGTAATGATTCTAATGTTCATGAGAATATGATGCTGCCTAAATTGGATACATTTGTTTTGCTTACAAATGAAGGGCCTAGCTTGGAGAAGGATGAACATTGGAGCAAGAACAAGCATGGAGATGATGGCATGCGCAAGGGGAACAAGAACGGAGTTACAAGTGATGATTTCAGGACTTTGAAGCCACCATAATGGGTGCATGAAGCCTTGGACGAAATATACAAGATGCCACTTCATAAATTTCGTCCCGAGGCTATTTTAGGTGCTGCGTCACCTTATTATTGGGCCAGGCCCATGTAATTTCGAAATACATAAGTATAGGCTATTTTTTGAGTCCGTATGTGTGGGGAAACAAGAGATAGGGTTGATTTCGGACCCCTCCACCAAGGGCCACGAAATTCCCCCCTCTTCCTCCATATATACAGCCCTTAGGGCATCGTTTAGACTTTGGGTTTTGTTTAGATTAAAAGTTCGCCATAGCTGCAACTTCGCGTACTTCGTTTGTGTTCAACGACCAGACAAAGGCGTCACAGAACCCCACCTTGATCAATAAAGCTTTCATCTTATATTCGCAATATCCAGATTGCAATCTTAGTTTCTTGCTTGTTCTTCGTTTGCTCGCAGGAAACAGACCCTCGTGGTCAGGTTGATCGTGCCCCGGCGTGGTCAATAACCTCTCGGAGTTGGTTTAGCGATTGCTAAGGCGCGACGTCCTCGCACGTTCGTAGTCGGATCGTCAAAGTCGACTTCCACCAAAGCGAAATCCACCTTCTCATCGAAAGACGGGACACCTTGGCCTCTATCACCAACTTAGCCCATAAACATCTCCAAAAGTGGCTAAGAAATTTAGTATCACGATCTGAAACAATAGTATTTGGCACACCATGCAAGCGAATAATTTCACGAAAGAACAAATCAGCAACATTAACAGCATCATCGCTTTTATGACATGGTATAAAGTGTGCCATTTTCGAGAATCTATCCACGACAACAAATATGCTATCCCTCCCCTTCTTTGTTCGAGGTAAACCTAAAACAAAGTCCATAGATATATCCTCCCAAGGAACACTAGGTACATGTAACGGCATATATAAACCATGAGGATTGAGTCGTGACTTAGCTTTTTGACATGTAGTGCAGCGAGCAATAAAACGCTCAACATCCCGTCTCATCTTTGGCCAAAAGAAATGTGTAGCAAGTACGTCCTTCGTCTTCTTCACGCCAAAGTGTCCCATTAATCCTCCTCCATGCGCCTCCTGCAACAACAAAAGACGAACGGAGCTAGCTGGAATGCATAGCTTGTTAGCACGAAACACAAATCCATCGTTAACAACAAACTTGTTCCACATTCTTCCTTCTTTACAATTCTGCATTACATCTTTAAAATCATCATCATGCACATATTGATCTTTGATGGTCTCCAAACCAAATATTTTGAAGTCAAGTTGTGAAAGCATAGTATAGCGACGAGACAATGCATCAGCAATAACATTTTCTTTTCCCTTCTTGTGTTTAATGACATAAGGGAAAGTCTCAATGAATTCAACCCATTTAGCATGTCTACGATTCAGTTTAGCTTGACTTTTAATATGTTTCAAAGATTCATGATCAGAATGTATAACAAATTCATTGGGCCATAAATAATGTTGCCATGTTTCTAAATTCCGAACAAGAGCATATAATTCTTTATCATAAGTAGAATAATTCAGACTAGGCCCACTCAATTTTTCAGAAAAGTATGCAACAGGTTTGCCATCTTGTAATAACACACCGCCTAATCCAATTCCACTAGCATCACATTCAAGCTCAAAAGTCTTATTAAAATCAGGAAGTTGGAGTAAAGGAGCATGTGTCAACTTATCTTTCAATACCGAGAAGGCTTCTTCTTGTGCGGTACCCCAAAGAAAAGGCACATTGATAGAGGCGAGGGTCCCGATCTTTCGATGAGATGATAACTATCGATTTGGTGGAGACGACTTTGACGATCCGACTACAAACGTGCACGACGTTGTGCCTTAGCAATCGCTAAACCAATCTCCTGAGGTTACTGACTGATAGAGGCGAGGGTGTCCCGATCTTTCGATGAGATGATAACTATCGATTTGGTGGAGACGACTTTGACGATCCGACTACAAACGTGCACGACGTTGCGCCTTAGCAATCGCTAAACCAACTCCGAGAGGTTACTGACGATGCTGGGAGCACGGTCAGCCTGACCACGAAGGTCTATTCCTGCAAGCAATCGAAGAACGAGCAAGAATATGATAAAGCAATCTGAATATTGCGAATATATATGAAGTATTGATAATGGTGGGGATCCGTAAGCGGTCTTGGTCTGGTCGTTGGACACAAACGAAGTACACGAAGTTGCAATGGCTAACTTTTAACTAAACAAATCCCAAGGAAAAAGCTACTAGATGGATCTACTTATATAGGAGCAAGGGGTGGCGGCCAAGGAGGTGGGAGGACGTCCCAAGGCAGACTAAAACTAAATCTAGGTCGTACAAGGCCAATGGGCCCAAGTGGAGGTGATGTAACACCTTTGGACTTGTAGTTTGACTCAGATTCTGCTGCAGCATCAGATTGTTTCGTCCACAACTCAACGCTCCGGACGAATTTGAAGGTGATTCCAATTGGGTTGGAAAGTGCACGAAATCTAGTTTCCAACAAAAAAAGAATCACCCAATTCGGAGTCCGTATGAGAAACTTGTGTGCGTTTTGAGTCAGGTATGTCTGTGCAGTCCGAATCTGAATCCAGAACGTGAGAGACTTGGACTCTATCTTCTCTTGGGACAAAAGTGACGTGAAAGAACTTTTTGGACAGCAAATAAACATCTCTTTCTTCCTTATCTTCATATGTGGATTGTACAAATGTCCCATACACCTGCAATTAGACAAAACACAAAAGTGTGTGAAGTATTTTTTGTTCTGGATAACATAAATAGATTATTGAATAGTTTGCACTAGAAATCACCTGACAAATATGCATATATGCAATATTTTTGGTCATATCCAAGGTAGTCATGTCCTCATCATCCTCCCCTTCTTGAAAATAAAGCCGTCCTCGACGTTGCTTAATCTGAAATGTGGCTAACAAAAGAGACAAGGTGTACATGTTGTATATGTATATGTCATCCATTTTTACTTCCCTTGATTTTTGCATATATGACACATGAATAGATGAGTAACTTGCATAGTTCATAAAATCTAAAGCCAAAAAATTAGCACAAGAAGTAGAAGGCATGAAAATATTGCAACTCAGTTTGCACATATAAGTGAAGCTCTTATTCATTTCAAAAGATTGACAATGTTCATCATTAAACCATCCCAACATTGGTGAATAAACCTTACTTGCATCAAATTTACATGCTACAACATGCTTAAATAAGCAAACATGCAATAAGTCATTCAACACAGAATCATCACCAAGATTAGAGGTCATATCAAAATGATTAAACATTGGTTCTTTTGCATCAATAGTTAATTAAATGGGTGCACTCAAAATTGTTGGTATTTCAGTTGTTTGATCACATGGCAAAGTCAAATTATCAACGTAGTCCTCTAAAATAGGTGGTGTGATCAAAGTAGTGGGTAGCTCATCAGATGGTGCATTCAAATTGACAAGGCATTCATCATTCTCATGTAGAGATGGAAGATCAGTACCTTTGTCATTACCTCTTATGATCAACTCAGATGATGTAGCCACTCTTGGGGTGATAGAGGCGAGGGTCCCGATCTTTCGATGAGATGGTGGATTTCGCTTTGGTGGAAGTCGACTTTGACGATCCGACTACGAACGTGCGAGGACGTCGCGCCTTAGCAATCGCTAAACCAACTCCGAGAGGTTATTGACCACGCCGGAGCACGATCAACCTGACCACGAGGGTCTGTTTCCTGCGAGCAAACGAAGAACAAGCAAGAAACTAAGATTGCAATCTGGATATTGCGAATATAAGATGAAAGCTTTATTGATCAAGGTGGGGTTCTGTGACGCCTTTGTCTGGTCGTTGAACACAAACGAAGTACGCGAAGTTGCAGCTATGGCGAACTTTTAATCTAAACAAAACCCAAAGTCTAAACGATGCCCTAAGGGCTATATATATGGAGGAAGAGGGGGGAATTTCGTGGCCCTTGGTGGAGGGGTCCGAAATCAACCCTATCTCTTGTTTCCCCACACATACGGACTCTAAAAATAGCCTATACTTATGTATTTCGAAATTACATGGGCCTGGCCCAATAATAAGGTGACGCAGCACCTAAAATAGCCTCGGGACAAAATTTATGAAGTGGCATCTTGTATATTTCGTCCAAGGCTTCATGCACCCATTATGGTGGCTTCAAAGTCCTGAAATCATCACTTGTAACTCCGTTCTTGTTCCCCTTGCGCATGCCATCATCTCCATGCTTGTTCTTGCTCCAATGTTCATCCTTCTCCAAGCTAGGCCCTTCATTTGTAAGCAAAACAAATGTATCCAATTTAGGCAGCATCATATTCTCATGAACATTAGAATCATTACCAAGAAACGAAAGTACCTGGTAATTTAGTTGGCGTGCACGAGCTCTAGTAATTGGTCCAGTATGTATAGCAGCAGGGACTGTGGGTGTAACAATTGTATTGATGTCCTCATCAACTTCCCTTGATTTTTGCATATATGACACATGAATAGATGAGTAACTTGCATAGTTCATAAAATCTAAAGCCAAAAAATTAGCACAAGAAGTAGAAGGCATGAAAATATTGCAACTCAGTTTGCACATATAAGTGAAGCTCTTATTCATTTCAAAAGATTGACAATGTTCATCATTAAACCATCCCAACATTGGTGAATAAACCTTACTTGCATCAAATTTACATGCTACAACATGCTTAAATAAGCAAACATGCAATAAGTCATTCAACACAGAATCATCACCAAGATTAGAGGTCATATCAAAATGATTAAACATTGGTTCTTTTGCATCAATAGTTAATTCAATGGGTGCACTCAAAATTGTTGGTATTTCAGTTGTTTGATCACATGGCAAAGTCAAATTATCAACGTAGTCCTCTAAAATAGGTGGTGTGATCAAAGTAGTGGGTAGCTCATCAGATGGTGCATTCAAATTGACAAGGCATTCATCATTCTCATGTAGAGATGGAAGATCAGTACCTTTGTCATTACCTCTTATGATCAACTCAGATGATGTAGCCACTCTCGAGGGCGATGTGTCACATGGTGGAGGTGATGTAGTCCTGACAACAACGGATTTGGTTGTCATAGTATGCCTAGTAGTTGAAGGAACAATCATATCAACTCTTGGAATGTGCACCGTGCGCTTGTTCTCCTCGTGGCCAACACGTCGTTTTATTTCCTGTTCAGCTTTGCAAGCAAGATGAAATAAATGGTCCATAGGATAACACTCTTCACGAATTAGTATCTCTTGAATATCACGGTTTAATCCTCCCCAAAATCTATCCATAAAATCATCTTCACTTTCTTCTAAAGAGGAATGCAACAAGGTAGTTTGTAAATCATCATAATATTTTGTTACAGTTTCACTACCTTGTTTTAAGTGTTGCAACTTCTTAATCATGTCACGAGTATAATAAGCAGGGACGAAAGTATGTCGCATGGCAAGTTTCAAATCATCCCAAGTAGTAGGTATATAATCAGGGTGTAACCGACAATATTCACTCCACCAAACCAAAGCATAACCAGTGAAAGAACCAACCGCAACCTTAACCTTTTTATGTTCATCGAAATTATGGGAAGCAAATATATTTTTTATGTCGAACTCCCATTCAATATATAAAGCAGGTTTAAAACGGCCATTAAATGGTGGTATAGATACATTAACCTGATCATGTGCATTTGGATGTTTGTGCACCTCTCGTGACGGTTGTGGTATTTGCAAAGGTGGTGACACGTCTCCCGCGATCGACAAAGCCCATGAATTGACTCTGGATCCTGTCATGATTAGTAGAACAAGAAACAAAACCCAAAAATAATGTTCCTATAACTACTAGGATGTGGTGGTAAAACGCTCACAGTAAAGCAAATATCAATGTCTTACAAGTTCTTACCATGCAGCAGGCGGTGATCGGCAACCAGCGGTGTCAAGTAACTCCGAATATTGAGTGAAGCGATTGCCAGGGGAGCGTACGTATACACGGTGTAGAAATATGTGGAGCTAGGTTGGCTATATATGGTAGCAAAAGATTAGCAATAATCAATTCAAAGATGCGATGTTGAATAAACGCTCAACGACGGTACCATGCTGGTCCTAGGCTAGACCAGACTAGAGACGCGAGCCTAGAACACTAATGAGGTCACGGCGTAGCACAACTAGCATCAATGAAGGATACTAAGTAGCTCTTGACAGCAAGATATAAGTGAAGATCACAACGGCAGTGAACATAATGATGAAAAACAACTGTCAAGCAGGATATACAACAACTCTCTCTCCAACTTTCCTCTTGAAAAGTTTGAGACAATTTTCTGATAAATTCTTTCAAAGAATGCTACTAACTCAAGCTTTCCAATGCAAAAAGAATCACTCAATTTCGAGTTAATATGAGGAGTCAAAGAATTCTAAAACTGGCCTGAAAAATTGGAACAAGCTGTGTTCACGAACTTCGGAGGGCAAAAAGACCTATTTAGAAGCCGATTTTGAGGTGTCAAATATTGAACTAGCTTCTGCAACTATTTAGATGCGGCTCGTCGCTAGCTTCAATTTGAGTACTCACGGAGGCAAAACGGACTTCGTATGAGGAAGATACACCTGTTTTACTGAACAGTGCGCAAAACAGATTCCAATCCGAATTCAGGTACGAGATTTATTCTAGATAGATCCGATTTTTTTTCTTCTCTTTTTTTTTCTCACGTTTTTTTTTCTTTTTCTTCTCCCTCTTTTTCTTTTTTTTTCTTTCCTTATCTTCAGATGTGGATTGTACAAATGTCCCATACACCTGCAATTAGACAAAACACAAAAGTGTGTGAAGTATTTTTGTTCTGGATAACATAAATAGATTATTGAATAGTTTGCACTAGAAATCACCTGACAAATATGCATATATGCAATATTTTTGGTCATATCCAAGGTAGTCATGTCCTCACTAAGTAGCTCTGATACCACTTGATAGAGGCGAGGGTGTCCCGATCTTTCGATGAGATGATAACTATCGATTTGGTGGAGACGACTTTGACGATCCGACTACAAACGTGCACGACGTTGCGCCTTAGCAATCGCTAAACCAACTCCGAGAGGTTACTGACGATGCTGGAAGCACGGTCAGCCTGACCACGAAGGTCTATTCCTGCAAGCAATCGAAGAACGAGCAAGAATATGATAAAGCAATCTGAATATTGCGAATATATATGAAGTATTGATAATGGTGGGGATCCGTAAGCGGTCTTGGTCTGGTCGTTGGACACAAACGAAGTACACGAAGTTGCAATGGCTAACTTTTAACTAAACAAATCCCAAGGAAAAAGCTACTAGATGGATCTACTTATATAGGAGCAAGGGGTGGCGGCCAAGGAGGTGGGAGGACGTCCCAAGGCAGCCTAAAACTAAATCTAGGTCGTACAAGGCCAATGGGCCCAAGTGGAGGTGATGTAACACCTTTGGACTTGTAGTTTGACTCAGATTCTGCTGCAGCATCAGATTGTTTCCTCCACAACTCAACGCTCCGTACGAATTTGAAGGTGATTCCAATTGGGTTGGAAAGTGCACGAAATCTAGTTTCCAACAAAAAAAGAATCACCCAATTCGGAGTCCGTATGAAAAACTTGTGTGCGTTTTGAGTCAGGTATGTCTGTGCAGTCCGAATCTGAATCCAGAACGTGAGAGACTTGGACTCTATCTTCTCTTGGGACAAAAGTGACGTGAGAGAACTTTTTGGACAGCAAATAAACATCTCTTTCTTCCTTATCTTCATATGTGGATTGTACAAATGTCCCATACACCTGCAATTAGACAAAACACAAAAGTGTGTGAAGTATTTTTGTTCTGGATAACATAAATAGATTATTGAATAGTTTGCACTAGAAATCACCTGACAAATATGCATATATGCAATATTTTTGGTCATATCCAAGGTAGTCATGTCCTCATCACTGACGATGCTGGAAGCACGGTCAGCCTGACCACGAAGGTCTATTCCTGCAAGCAATCGAAGAACGAGCAAGAATATGATAAAGCAATCTGAATATTGCAAATATATATGAAGTATTGATAATGGTGGGGATCCGGAAGCGGTCTTGGTCTGGTTGTTGGACACAAACGAAGTACACGAAGTTGCAATGGCTAACTTTTAAATAAACAAATCCCAAGGAAAATGCTACTAGATGGATCTACTTATATAGGAGCAAGGGGTGGCGGCCAAGGAGGTGGGAGGACGTCCCAAGGCAGCCTAAAACTAACCCTAGGTCGTACAAGGCTCATGGGCCCAAGTGGAGGTGATGCAACACCTTTGGGCTTGTAGTTTGACTCGGATTCTGCTGCAACGTCAGATTGTTTCGTCCGTAACTCAACGCTCCGGACTAATTTGAAGGTGAATCCAATTGGGATGGAAAGAGCATGAAATCTAGTTTCCAACAAAAAAAGAATCACCCAATTCGGAGTCCGTATGAAAAAGTTGTTGGCGTTTTGAGTCAGGTATGCCTGTGCAGTCCGAATCTGAATCCAGAACGTGAGAGACTTGGACTCTATCTTCTCTTGGCCCAAAAGTGACGTGAGAGGACTTTTTGAACACAACCTAAACATCTCCTTTTCCCTTATCTTCATACGTGGATTGTACAAATGTCCCATACACCTGCAATTAGACAAAACACAAAAGTGTGTGAAGTATTTTTGTTCTGGATAACATAAATAGACTATTGAATAGTTTGCATTAGAAATCACCTGACAAATATGCATGTATGCAATATTTTTGGTCGTATCCAAGGTAGTCATGTCCTCATCACACATCTTTCTTTGTAAGCTCATTGAGAGGTGAAGCAATGGTGCTAAAATCTCTCACAAAACGCCTATAGAATCCAGCGAGGCCAAGAAAACTCCTCACTTGTGTGACCGTTTTGGGTTGCGGCCAACTCTCAATAGCTTGAATCTTGGCTTTTTCGTGGACTATAGGTATGAAGAACAGACTCGATCTAAACTACGAAAAACTGTAAAATCTCACCGAGCAACCTGGAAATCTGATACCACTTGATAGAGGCAAAGGTGTCCCGTCTTTCGATGAGATGATGGATATCGCTTTGGTGGCAGTCGACTTTGATGATCCGACTACGAACGTGCGAGGACGTCGCGCCTTAGCAATCGCTAAACCAACTCCGAGAGGTTATTGACCACGCCGGAGCACGATCAACCTGACCACGAGGGTCTGTTTCCTGCAAGCAAACGAAGAACAAGCAAGAAACTGAGATTGCAATCTGGATATTGCGAATATAAGATGAAAGCTTTATTGATCAAGGTGGGATTCTGTGACGCCTTTGTCTGGTCGTTGAACACAAACGAAGTACGCGAAGTTGCAGCTATGGCGAACTTTAATCTAAACAAAACCCAAAATCTAAACGGTGCCCTAAGGGCTGTATATATGGAGGAAGAGAGGGGAATTTCGTGGCCCTTGGTGGAGGGGTCCGAAATCAACCCTATCTCTTGTTTCCCCACACATACGGACTCTAAAAATAGCCTATACTTATGTATTTCGAAATTACATGGGCCTGGCCCAATAAAAAGGTGACACAGCACCTATAATAGCCTCGGGACGAAATTTATGAAGTGGCATCTTGTATATTTCGTCCAAGGCTTCATGCACCCATTATGGTGGCTTCATAGTCCTGAAATCATCACATGTAACTTCGTTCTTGTTCCCCTTGCGCATGGCATCATCTCCATGCTTGTTCTTGCTCCAATGTTCATCCTTCTCCAAACTAGGCCCTTCATTTGTAAGAAAAACAAATGTATCCAATTTAGGCAGCATCATATTCTCATGAACATTAGAATCATTACCAAGAAACGAAAGTACCTGATAATTTAATTGGCGTGCGCGAGCTCTAGTAATTGGTCCCGTATATGTAGCAGTAGGGGCTGTGGGTGTAACAATGGTATTGATGTCCTCATTATAGCGAAGAAAAGATACTCGGTCGGTGCAAAAGGTGCACTTCCCATGGTTACCAAAGAAACGTGCATCACGTAGAGCAATAAAAACAACACGTAAATGTTCCAAATGTTCTTCCAAAGATCTGCTATAAATCAATATGTCATCAAAGTAAACTACCACAAATCGTCCAATGAAAGCACGTAAAACTTCGTTCATTAATCTCATGAAAGTACTAGGTGCATTAGTTAACCCAAAAGGCATGACTAACCACTCATATAATCCAAACTTAGTTTTAAATGTTGTTTTCCATTCATCTCCCAATTTCATACGAATTTGATGGTAGCCACTACGCAAATCAACTTTGGAGAATATTGTAGAGCCACTCAATTCATCAAGCATATCATCTAGCCTAGGAATAGGATGACGATAACGAATAGTAATATTATTAATGCCTCTACAATCAACACACATATGTGATGTACCATCCTTTTTCGGCACTAGAATAATAGGAACAACACAAGGACTAAGGGATTCGCGTATATAACCTTTGTCGAGAAGCTCTTGTACTTGACGCATAATCTCCTTCGTCTCCTCTGGATTGGTACGGTATGGTGCACGGTTTGGCAGTGAAGCACTGGGAATTAAGTCAATCTGATGCTCAATCCCTCGAATAGGCGGTAATCCCAGTGGCACGTCTTGTGGAAAAATGTCAGCGAACTCCTGCAAAATGTTAGTGACAGCAGGAGGCAAAGAGGAAGGCACGTCCTCGAATGAAAATAATGCCTCTTTGCACACAAAAGCATAGCAAACAGATTTGCTGAAATCTAGCTCATCAATATCAGATTTGGTGGCAAATAAACATGCACTTTTCAATTTAATTTCAGAAGCAACACTAGATGGTTTATTATTAGGCGTTATTTGTTGCTCAAATTCTTTTGCCACAATCTGATTTTCACTCTTATTCTTCTCCTGTTTTGCTTTATTAGCTCTATTAATATCATCTTTCAAAATGGAATCAGGAGTCATAGGAAGCAAAGTAATATTTTTATCCTTATGAACAAGAGTATAGTGATTGTTTCTACCATGGTGTACAGAATTTTTATCAAATTGCCATGGTCTACCAAGTAATAAGGAACATGCTTGCATAGGTACCACATCACAATCAACATAATCAGCATATGTAGAGATACTAAAATGCACACGAACAGTACGTGTTACCTTAACCTTGCCGCTGTTGTTGAACCATTGGATGTAGTAAGGATGTGGATGTGGTCTTGTGGTGAGAGAAAGCTTCTCCACCATCTCCATGCTAGCCAAGTTGTTGCAGCTCCCTCCGTCTATTATGACGCGCACAGAACGTTCCTTCACAACTCCCTTGGTATGGAACAAATTGTGCCTCTGATTTTGCTCAGCTTGTGTGACCTGCACACTCAAAACACGTTGAGCAACTAAACATTCATACCTGTCAGCGTCTTCAGGAGCCATGTATTGAGTCTCATGATCAGAATCATCTCCACCATGTTCTTCACGTGTAATAAGAGCCAATGTCTCCTCATCATAGTCACTAGCAGACTCATCAATGGCAGGGGTGATGATGATGGTGCGGCGGCGGCGTGACAACTTATGACCAGAACTCGAAACTCTAAAAGACTAGACTCTAAGACCAGCAACTAGACACGACGATGCAACTACAAATTCAACAAAGCAAAACCCTAAAAAGATTATGCAAAGGCTCAGATTGGTTCGGATATGCTGAACTAACCCTAATTTTTTTTGTGGCTTTTTCGTGGACTATAGGTATGAAGAACAGACTCGATCTAAACTACGAAAAATTGTAAAATCTCACCGAGCAACCTGGAAATCTGATACCACTTGATAGAGGCAAAGGTGTCCCGTCTTTCGATGAGATGATGGATATCGCTTTGGTGGCAGTCGACTTTGACGATCCGACTACGAACGTGCGAGGACGTCGCGCCTTAGCAATCGCTAAACCAACTCCAAGAGGTTATTGACCACGCCGGAGCACGATCAACCTGACCACGAGGGTCTGTTTCCTGCGAGCAAATGAAGAACAAGCAAGAAACTGAGATTGCAATCTGGATATTGCGAATATAAGATGAAAGCTTTATCGATCAAGGTGGGGTTCTGTGACGCCTTTGTCTGGTCGTTGAACACAAACGAAGTATGCGAAGTTGCAGCTATGGCGAACTTTTAATCTAAACAAAACCCAAAGTCTAAACGATGCCCTAAGGGCTGTATATATGGAGGAAGAGGGGGGAATTTCGTGGCCCTTGGTGGAGGGGTCCGAAATCAACCCTATCTCTTGTTTCCCCACACATATGGACTCTAAAAATAGCCTATACTTATGTATTTCGAAATTACATGGGCCTGGCCCAATAATAAGGTGACGCAGCACCTAAAATAGCCTCGGGATGAAATTTATGAAGTGGCATCTTGTATATTTCGTCCAAAGCTTCATGCACCCATTATGGTGGCTTCAAAGTCCTGAAATCATCACTTATAACTCCGTTCTTGTTCCCCTTGCGCATGCCATCATCTCCATGCTTGTTCTTGCCCCAATGTTCATCCTTCTCCAAGCTAGGCCCTTCATTTGTAAGCAAAACAAATGTATCCAATTTAGGCATCATCATATTCTCATGAACATTAGAATCATTACCAAGAAACGAAAGCACCTGGTAATTTAGTTGGCGTGCACGAGCTCTAGTAATTGGTCCAGTATGTATAGCAGCAGGGGCTGTGGGTGTAACAATTGTATTGATGTCCTCATCACATGAACTAGAAGGCATTCCTGGCATCGGTCAATATATAAGTGGAAACGATATCTCCACTATAGAGGACAAGAAATTTTGGGGCAGTCGGGCAAAAAGCGCACGAGAAAATGAAGTACTTTCAAGGACTGCCATAGAATGGACAGATGCTCACTAAGACGGTCATATTTTGTCATTAGGAGTCCGTGTCGGACCCATAAGTACTCAAACTGCTAGCGGCGAGCGCGCGAATCCAAAAAAATACTCCTCACTTGCGCCAAGAGGCCCGGAGTACCCTCAAATTCAGCCTTAAGCAGGACTTTTTGGCCCTGAAAGTCAAAGAACATCATTTGTCGCTGTATTTCAGACAAGTTTCTGAACCCATTGGAACTTCCTTTTGAAGGAAATATGAGGAATTATGTTGCTTATAGACATTAGCCCCCCCAGGTAGGGACAAACGTACCTTTTTGCAGATGCTCTATGATCCGGGCAATCTCATTTGGCCGTAAATTGAAGAAAATCCAGCGGCTATATGCCTTATTCTCCTTGTTTTCGCCGGATGGCATGCTGTAACTCATGCGCGTGAAAGCCAAGAACAAAAGGGTATTCCTGGCATCGGTCAATATATATGTGGAAACAATATCTCCACTATAGGGGACAAGAAATTTTGGGGCAGTCAGGCAAAACGCGCACTAGAAAATGAAGTACTTTTAAGGACTGCCATAGAATGGACAGATGTTCACTAAAACGGTCATAATTTTGTCATTAGGAGCCCATGTCGGACCCATAAGTACTCAAACTGCTCGCGGCTTGCGTGCGAATCCAAAAAAATACTGCCCACTTGTGCGAGGAGGCCTGGAGTACCCTCAACTTCAGCCTTAAGCAGGACTTTTTGGCCCTGAAAGTCAAAGAACATCATTCGTCGCTATTTTTCAGACAGGTTCCTGAACCCATTGGCACTTCCTTTTGATGGAAATTCGAGAGATTATGTTGCTTATAGACATTAGCCCCCCAGGTAGGGACAAACATACCTTTCTGCAGATGCTCTATGATCCGGGCAATCTCATTTGGCGGTAAATTGAAGAAAATCCAGCGGCTACATGCCTTATTCTCCTTGTTTTCGCCGGATGGCATGCTGTAACTCATGTGCGTGAAAGCCAAGAACAAAAGGGCATTCCTGGCATCGATTATTATATATGTGGAAACGATATCTCCACTATAGAGGACAAGAAATTTTGGGGCAGTCAGGCAAAATGCGCACGAGAAAATGAAGTACTTTCAAGTACTGCCATAGAATGGATAGATGTTCACTAAAACGGTCATAATTTTGTCATTAGCAGTCTGTGTCGGACACATAAGTACTCAAATTGCTCGCTGCGAGCGTGCGAATCCAAAAAAATACACCCCGCTTGCGCCAGGAGGCCCGGAGTACCCTCAAATTCAGCCTTAAGCAGGACTTTTTGGCCCTGGAAGTCAAAGAACATCATTCCTCGCTATTTTTCAGACAGGTTTTTGAACCCATTGGCAATTCCTTTTGATGGAAATTTGAGGGATTATGTTGCTTATAGACATTAGCCCCCCTGGTAGGGACAAACGTACCTTTCTGCAGATGCTCTATGATCCGGGCAATCTCATTTGGCCGTAAATTGAAGAAAATCCAGCGGCTATATGCCTTATTCTCCTTGTTTTCGCCGAATGGCATGCTGTAACACATGCGCGTGAAAGCCAAGAACAAAAGGGCATTCCTGGCATCGGTCAATATATATGTGGAAACGATATCTCCACTATAGAGGACAAGAAATTTTGGGGCAGTCAGGCAAAACACGCAGCAGAAAATGAAGTACTTTCAAGGACTGCCATAGAATGGACAGATGTTCACTAAAACGGTCATAATTTTGTCATTAGGAATCCGCGTCGGACCCATAAGTACTCAAACTGCTCGCGGCGAGCGTCCGAATCCAAAAAAATACTCCCGCTTGCGCCTGGAGGGCCGGAGTACCCTCAAATTCAGCCTTAAGCAGGACTTTTGGCCCGGAAAGTCAAAGAACATCATTCGTCGCTATTTTTCAGACAGGTTTCTGAACCCATTGGCACTTCCTTTTGATGGAAATTTGAGAGATTATGTTGCTTTTAGACATTAGCCCCCCTAATAGGGACAAACGTACCTTTCTCCAGATGCTCTATGATCCGGGCAATCTAATTTGGCCGTAAATTGAAGAAAATCCAGCGGCTATAGGCCTTATTCTCCTTGTTTTTGCCGGATGGCATGTTGTAACTCATGCGCATGAAAGCCAAGAACAAAAGGGCATTCCTGGCATCGGTCAATATATATGTGGAAACGATATTTCCACTATAGAGGGCAAGAAATTTTGGGGCAGTCAGGCAAAAAGCGCACGAGAAAATGAAGTACTTTCAAGGACTGCCACAGATTCGACAGATGTTCACTAAAACAGTCATATTTTTTGTCATTCGGAGTCCGTGTCGGACCCATAAGTACTCAAACTTCTCGTGGCGAGTGCGCGAATGTCAGGACCCCGACTCAATGCCACATCGATCTAGCATGTAACACCTCATATCACCTTGCGGCCTCACGCACGGTATTCCCACGGGTGTCGCCTTACCTTTGCCCGGGACCGTTTGCGCCTTTTGGCACACGTATATGACCGTGTCGCTAGCATCCATATGATAAGGAGCCCGGGCTGACATGGCTAGTCGTAAACCCAAAGTGGCACAGGCTTACAGGGACAGGCATCCATGACCCAGCATCGAACGTGTCGGTCATCAGCGAGTGAATCCAGGCTGTAGCACTGGGCTAGCAGGACTCCGGTGAACCGGGCTGTAGCGGGCTAACAGGACTCCGGTATTCATCGCGTGACATTTCCCCGAAGGGACAGACACAGGAACGAAGAAGGACACATGCCGGCCAGCCTAAGTGTTCCGGAGCAGTAGCAAGCTACCATGGCTCGGTGGAAACACTAGGAGACATTTCCCGGTAAGAGAGGCTACTAAAGATAAACAACTAGATAGTCAGATCCCACACATACCAAGCATTTCAACAACATACACACAATATGCTCGATATGTTCAATACAACATGGCATCACAAAATGACTCTACGACTCAAGTAGTTTATTCAATAGGCTCCGAGGAGCGAGACATTACAAACATGGGTCTCATGACCCAACAATCAGAGCATACAAGTCAAAGCACAAGTGGAAGCTATCATGTCTGAGTACAGACATCTATAAATGAAAAAGGCTGAGAAGCCTGACTATCTACCAGATCCTGCCGAGGGCACAAGATCGTAGCTGAGGTAACAAGCTAAACGTCGAAGTCCAAGCGGAACTACTAGTGAGACTGAAGTCTCTCTGCAAAACATAAAATAGGCAAACGTGAGTACAAATGTACCCAGCAAGACTTACATCAGAACTAACTACATATGCATCATTTTCAACAAAGGGGTGGTGGGGTTTAACTGCAGCAAGCCAGCTTTGACTCGGTGGCTATCCTGAACTACGACTGCAATGTAACTTTTGAGGTGGCGCACACGAGTCCACATATTCACCATATCAATACACCACTATGGATCCGCTTCCGTCTCCCTACGAGAACGCCATCCATAGCACTCACGCTTATCTTGCGTATTTTAGAGTATCCACTTTCACTTGTCTATGAACTGATATAGGCAACCCAGAAGTCCTTTTCCGCGGACACGGCTATTCGAATAGTTGATGTTAACCCTGCAGGGGTGTACTTCTTCATACATGTTTCCACCACTTAGCGTCTGCACACGACATGTGCTCGGCAGACTTCAAGCGAAAGCCGACGTGGGTGTAGACCACGACCTACCTAAACACTCAAGTCTCTAGTCCAGGTTTATCGCCTATTCGGGTTCCATCCATGAGGAGATCCGGCCGGAGTTTCGCTCACAGCCCCAAACGATGTGAACAGGGTTCCCGAGATACCAAACGGGCATCCGGTACACCCGGCCACGTACCTACCGCATCACAGCCCACCCCTACGGTCAGCGCTGTCCACGGCCTCCAGTAAGCTACAAACACCAGAAACTACTTGCAACTCCTGGACAGAGGACTAGGGTGAATAAGAAGTCGAGCGGGGTCATATTTCAGGGCCCAATGTATGGTAGTAGCTGAATCATGGATCACAAACACAGAACTCAGTTCCTAAGGACGGCTGCAATGAGACAACCCACCATGTACTCCTACATGGCCTCTCACCGCTACCTTTACCAAATCGTGTTCACACACTTAGCTCACACACAGTAGGACATGTTCACACGCCTCTGATTCATCCTCGATGAATCAGACCCGACTCAACTCTAAGCAGTAGCAGGCATGACAAACAAGCATGTATGAGTAGGCACAACAGGGCTCAAACAACTCCTACTCATGCTAGTGGGTTTCATCTATTTACTGTGGAATGACAGGTCATGCAAAGGATAAAGGGGTTCAGCTACCGCAGCAAGTAACAGATGAATCGGTGTTGTCCTAATGCAGTAAAAGAGAGCAGGAGCGAGAGAGTAGGATTGTATCGGAATGAACAAGGGGGTTTTGCTTGCCTGGCAC
Organism: Triticum aestivum; assembly: GCF_018294505.1. Classification (NCBI taxonomy): domain Eukaryota; kingdom Viridiplantae; phylum Streptophyta; class Magnoliopsida; order Poales; family Poaceae; genus Triticum; species Triticum aestivum. The sequence continues at coordinate 331,958,330 of NC_057810.1, forward strand.
TTCTGAAGATAACATTGAGTCTTCATCAGTGTCAACGATCACATCATCGGTATCGCGTCTATCGAGAGGGGACAAATACCGGCAACACAGAAGGGAACACAATCAATGAAATGCACAGTATGATGCATGCTCATGACATGGCAATATGAATGTGTTTTGAGCTAATGCAACTAGCAACAGATTAAATGAAGGTGGTTTGAATACAAGATTCAAATTCAAACTCCATATGTGATTATTCAAATGCCATTTAATTGATTTGTGCTAAACAGCAGCTATAAGTTGTTCTAACATGCATGAAAATGTTACAGATGGATTCCTTGAATTTTTCTAATAATTTTTCATATATAAATTATTTAATTTGGAGTTACGGTTAATTTTCTATGATTTATAGAAGTTTTAGCTATTTTCTGAAATTATTAAATCATTTAAGATTATTTAAATTCCAGAAAATACTTATTGCGTCAGCCTGACATCATCATGACGTCAGCAGGTCAACAGGGCGCCTCCAGGTCAAACCTGACCAGTGGGGTCCACTGGTCAGTGACACTGGGGTTAACCCTGGGTCAAACCCGCACTGACCAGGGTTGACTTGGCTCTGGGGCCCACTGTCAGCGGCTGGTGGGGTGGCTAATGGTGGGGATTAGCGCTAAATAAGCCGCCACGTCAGCCTCGCCGGGGTTCGGCCGGCGACGACCAAACCGCGCGGCGGTGCTTCGCCGGAATGGGCTACAGGCGGCGGAAAAGCGCGCGGAGACCACCGGGGCGTAGCCCGTGCTCTCCCGTATCCAAAGGAGCAGGAGGGTGGTGGCGGGGGCGCTGGAGCTCGTCGGAACGGAGCTCGCGGCGGCGCCGGGGTTCGGGTGGTAACGGGCGCGAGGACCTGGTGGGGTTTTGGACAAGCTGAGCTGCGCACGGGCTTCCTGTGAGCCCCACGAGCTCAAAGCCGTGCTCGGACGCGACCGAAACAAGCCATGGCCGCGACGGCAACATGGCCGGCGGCAGTGAGCTCCGATCGTCGGCAAAGTGGCAGCTGCGGTGTGCAAACGAGAGAACGGAGAGGGGGAAACAGCACAGGAGCTCACAGCGGGTGCAGTGGTGGCCTCGGCGAGCTCGGGGAGGCACCGGAGCCGACGAATTTGACGAAGATGGCCGGCGGTTCCGAGGTAGAAGACGACGGCGATGGCAGCGATGCGGCACGTCCGGGGCCTCGTGGCTCGTTGAGGAGGTAGAGGGAGGACCCGCGGAGCTCTGGGAGGCGTCGGGGAGCCGTGGGGTGGCCGGTAGCCACCGTGGCTCTCGTCGGTGGCGGCGGCTCCGTTCGGGGAGGAAAACAGAGGAGGGGGGAAGAGCGTTCGGGGAAGAGAGAGGGAGCAGCGAGGGAGGAAGAGGAGCGAGGGGACACGAGGCGTGAGGGGGAGGCTCGGGAACGACTCGGTGGAAGCAGGAGGTGGCCGAGCCGGCATCGGCGCTCGCCACCGAGCTGCTTCGGTGCGAGGGGAGGAAGAAGACAAGGGGGAGGAGGTGGGCTGGGCCGGCTAGGTGGGGGAGCTGGGCCGGCCGGTGGGCTGTACGGGTGAGGCCAGGTAGGCTTTACTCCTTTTATTTTTTTTCTGTTCTGTTTCTTTTTTTTTAAATTCTTTTGCCACTGTTTGAATTTTAAAATAATTCAAACAATGCCAAAACTCCTCTGAATATTTTATACTGCTAGATGGACTTTTCCAAAGGCTTATAAAATATTTCAGGGGTATTTAAATTATATTCTAATTATATGAATATAACTCAAATTCAAATAGCTAATGAAATAAATCCAAAGTCCCAAAAATAATTCTTTAAAAATGTTCAATATTTTGGTTGGGACCAGAACCCTTACCAAAAATTATCAAACATTTAAGAAGAGCCTTTTGGAGCAATGAATAAGATTTCTAGGGTTTTTGCCCCTCTTTTATTTAGGGTTTTGAGGCTTCCAATATTCCTCAATTCAAGTTTTCAAAAATATAGACATGATGCACACATGAAGCTGACCTAGAGCAATGCCTGAAGCTAGAGATGTGACAGCGAATCCAAAATATACTCCCCGCTTGCGCCAGGAGGCCCGGAGTACCCTCAAATTCAGCCTTAAGCAGGACATTTTGGCCCTGAAAGTCAAAGAACATCATTCATTGTTGTTTTTCAGACAAGTTTCTGAACCCATTGGCTCTTCCTTTTGAAGGAAATTCGTGAGATTATGTTGCTTATAGACATTAGCCCCTGTGGTAGGGACAAACGTACCTTTCTGCAGATGCTCTATGATTCGGGCAATCTTATTTGGCCATAAATTGAAGAAAATCCAGCGGCTATATGCCTTATTCTCCTCATTTTCGCCGGATGGCATGGTGTAACTCATGCACGTGAAAGCCAAGAACTAAAGGGCATTCCTGGCATCGGTCAATATATATTGCAAACGATATCTCCACTATAGAGGACAAGAAATTTTGGGGTAGTCAGGCAAAAAGTGATGGAGGCGAGGGTCCCGAGCTTTCGATGAGATGATAACTATCGATTTGGTGGAGACGACTTTGACGATCCGACTACAAACGTGCACGACGTTGCGCCTTAGCAATCGCTAAACCAATCTCCTGAGGTTACTGACGATGCCGGAAGCACGGTCAGCCGACCACGAAGGTCTATTCCTGCAAGCAATCGAAGAACGAGCAAGAATATGATAAAGCAATCTGAATATTGCAAATATATATGAGGTATTGATAATGGTGGGGATCCGTAAGCGGTCTTGGTCTGGTCGTTGGACACAAACGAAATACACGAAGTTGCAATGGCTAACTTTTAACTAAACAAATCCCAAGGAAAAGCTACTAGATGGATCTACTTATATAGGAGCAAGGGGTGGCGGCCAAGGAGGTGGGAGGACGTCCCAAGGCAGCCTAAAACTAAATCTAGGTCGTACAAGGCCAATGGGCCCAAGTGGAGGTGATGTAACACCTTTGGACTTGTAGTTTGACTCGGATTCTGCTGCAGCATCAGATTGTTTCGTCCACAACTCAACGCTCCGGACGAATTTGAAGGTGATTCCAATTGGGTTGGAAAGTGCACGAAATCTAGTTTCCAACAAAAAAAATCACCCAATTTGGAGTCCGTATGAAAAACTTGTGTGCGTTTTGAGTCAGGTATGTCTGTGCAGTCCGAATCTGAATCCAGAACGTGAGAGACTTGGACTCTATCTTCTCTTGGGCCAAAAGTGACGTGAAAGAACTTTTTGGACAGCAAATAAACATCTCTTTCTTCCTTATCTTCATATGTGGATTGTACAAATGTCCCATACACCTGCAATTAGACAAAACACAAAAGTGTGTGAAGTATTTTTGTTCTGGATAACATAAATAGATTATTGAATAGTTTGCACTAGAAATCACCTGACAAATATGCATATATGCAGTATTTTTGGTCATATCCAAGGTAGTCATGTCCTCATCATCCTCCCCTTCTTGAAAATAAAGCCGTCCTCGGCGTTGCTTAATCTGAAATGTGGCTAACAAAAGAGACAAGGTGTACATGTTATATATGTATATGTCATCCATTTTTACTTCCCTTGATTTTTGCATATATGACACATGAATAGATGAGTAACTTGCATAGTTCATAAAATCTAAAGCCAAAAAATTAGCACAAGAAGTAGAAGGCATAAAAATATTGCAACTCAGTTTGCACATATAAGTGAAGCTCTTATTCATTTCAAAAGATTGACAATGTTCATCATTAAACCATCCCAACATTGGTGAATAAACCTTACTTGCATCAAATTTACATGCTACAACATGCTTAAATAAGCAAACATGCAATAAGTCATTCGACACAGAATCATCACCAAGATTAGAGGTCATATCAAAATGATTAAACATTGGTTCTTTTGCATCAATAGTTAATTCAATGGGTGCACTCAAAATTGTTGGTATTTCAGTTGTTTGATCACATGGCAAAGACAAATTATCAACGTAGTCCTCTAAAATAGGTGGTGTGATCAAAGTAGTGGGTAGCTCATCAGATGGTGCATTCAAATTGATAAGGCATTCATCATTCTCATGTAGAGATGGAAGATCAGTACCTTTGTCATTACCTCTTATGATCAACTCAGATGATGTAGCCACTCTCGGGGGCGATGTGTCACATGGTGGAGGTGATGTAGTCCTGACAACAACGGATGTGGTTGTCATAGTATGCCTAGTAGTTGAAGGAACAATCATATCAACTCTTGGAATGTGCACCGTGCGCTTGTTCTCCTCGTGGCCAACACGTCGTTTTATTTCCTATTCAGCTTTGCAAGCAAGATGAAACAAATGGTCCATAGGATAACACTCTTCATGAATTAGTATCTCTTGAATATCACGGTTTAATCCTCCCCAAAATCTATCCATAAAATCATCTTCACTTTCTTCTAAAGAGGAATGCAACAAGGTAGTTTGTAAATCATCATAATATTTTGTTACAGTTTCACTACCTTGTTTTAAGTGTTGCAACTTCTTAATCATGTCACGAGTATAATAAGCAGGGAGGAAAGTATGTCGCATGGCAAGTTTCAAATCATCCCAAGTAGTAGGTATATAATCAGGGTGTAACCGACAATATTCACTCCACCAAACCAAAGCATAACCAGTGAAAGAACCAACCGCAACCTTAACCTTTTTATGTTCATCGAAATTATGGGAAGCAAATATATTTTTTATGTCGAACTCCCATTAAATATATAAAGCAGGTTTAAAACGGCCATTAAATGGTGGTATAGATACATTAACCTGATCATGTGCATTTGGATGTTTGTGCACCTCTCGTGACGGTTGTGGTATTTGCAAAGGTGGTGGCACGTCTCCCGCGATCGACAAAGCCCATGAATTGACTCTGGATCCTGTCATGATTAGTAGAACAAGAAACAAAACCCAAAAATAATGTTCCTATAACTACTAGGATGTGGTGGTAAAACGCTCACAGTAAAGCAAATATCAATGTCTTACAAGTTCTTACCATGCAGTAGGCGGTGATCGGCAACCAGCGGTGTCAAGTAACTCCGAATATTGAGTAAAGCGATTGCCAGGGGAGCGTACATATACACGGTGTAGAAATATGTGGAGCTGGGTTGGCTATATATGGTAGCAAAAGATTAGCAATAATCAATTCAAAGATGCAATGTTGAATAAACGCTCAACGACGGTACTGTGCTGGTCCTAGGCTAGACCGGACTAGAGACGCGAGCCTAGAACACTAATAAGGTCACGGCGTAGCACAACTAGCATCAATGAAGGATACTAAGTAGCTCTTGACAGCAAGATATAAGTGAAGATCACAACGACAGTGAAGATAATGATGAAAAACAACTGCCAAGCAGGATATACAACAACTCTCTCTCCAACTTTCCTCTTGAAAAGTTTGAGACAATTTTCTGATAAATTCTTTCAAAGAATGCTACTAACTCAAGCTTTCCAATGCAAAAAGAATCACTCAATTCTGAGTTGATATGAGGAGTCAAAGAATTCTAAAACTGGCCTGAAAAATTGGAACAAGCTGTGTTCACGAACTTCGAAGGGCAAAAAGACCTATTTAGAAGCCGATTTTGAGGTGTCAAATATTGAACTAGCTTCTGCAACTATTTAGATGCGGCTCGTCGCTATCTTCAATTTGAGTACTCACGGAGCCAAAACGGACTTCGTATGAGGAAGATACACCTGTTTTACTGAACAATGCACAAAACAGATTCCAATCCGAATTCAGGTACGAGATTGATTCTAGATAGATCCAATTTTTTTTCTTCTCTCTTTTTTTTCTTTTTTTTTTCTTTCCTTTTTTTCTCTTTTTTTTCTATCTTTTTTTTCTTTCCTAGACAAACTAGATAAGATGCAGATTGGATCAGGCGAAGATGTGAATGACCTCAACTATGATTATGACAATGAACAGTGCGTAGCACGTGGTGGAAATTAATAGATGGGATGGTGGACAGCGGAAGGAATAATGATGCAGCGGCGGCATGACTAATGTGAACAGAACTCGAAACTCTAAAGGAACTAGACGCTAAGACCAGCAACTGACACGGCGATGCAACCGATAATTCAACTATGCAAGCAATGAATAGAAAATTGCAAAGGCTCAGACTGGCTTGGATAAAGGATGAACAGATCTAACTTTTTTTGTGTGTGGCTTTTTCTTGGACAATAGGTAAGAAAATAAATCTAATCTAGGAAAACTGGAAATTCTCACCGAGCAACCTGAAAACTGATACCACTTGATGGAGGCGAGGGTCCCGATCTTTCGATGATATGATAACTATCGATTTGGTTGAGACGACTTTGACGATCCGACTACAAACGTGCACGACGTTGCGCCTTAGCAATCGCTAAACCAATCTCCTGAGGTTACTGACGATGCCGGAAGCACAGTCAGCCTGACCACGAAGGTCTATTCCTGCAAGCAATCGAAGAACGAGCAAGAATATGATAAAGCAATCTGAATATTGCAAATATATATGAGGTATTGATAATGGTGGGGATCCGTAAGCGGTCTTTGTCTGGTCGTTGGACACAAACGAAATACACGAAGTTGCAATGGCTAACTTTTAACTAAACAAATCCCAAGGAAAAGCTACTAGATGGATCTACTTATATAGGAGCAAGGGGTGGCGGCCAAGGAGGTGGGAGGACGTCCCAAGGCAGCCTAAAACTAAATCTAGGTCGTACAAGGCCAATGGGCCCAAGTGGAGGTGATGTAACACCTTTGGACTTGTAGTTTGACTCGGATTCTGCTGCAGCATCAGATTGTTTCGTCCACAACTCAACGCTCCGGACGAATTTGAAGGTGATTCCAATTGGGTTGGAAAGTGCACGAAATCTAGTTTCCAACAAAAAAAATCACCCAATTTGGAGTCCGTATGAAAAACTTGTGTGCGTTTTGAGTCAGGTATGTCTGTGCAGTCCGAATCTGAATCCAGAACGTGAGAGACTTGGACTCTATCTTCTCTTGGGCCAAAAGTGACGTGAGAGAACTTTTTGGACAGCAAATAAACATCTCTTTCTTCCTTATCTTCATATGTGGATTGTACAAATGTCCCATACACCTGCAATTAGACAAAACACAAAAGTGTGTGAAGTATTTTTGTTCTAGATAACATAAATAGATTATTGAATAGTTTGCACTAGAAATCACCTGACAAATATGCATATATGCAATATTTTTGGTCATATCCAAGGTAGTCATGTCCTCATCAAAAAGCGCACGAGAAAATGAAGTACTTTCAAGGACTGCCATAGATTGGATAGATGTTCACTAAAACGGTCATAATTTTGTCATTCGGAGTCCGTGTCGGACCCATAAGTACTCAAACTGCTCGCGGCGAGTGCGCGAATCCAATAAATACTCCCCGCTTGTGCCAGGAGGCCCGGAGTACCCTCAAATTCAGCCTTAAGAAGGACATTTTGGCCCTGAAAGTCAAAGAACATCATTCATTGCTGTTTTTCAAACAAGTTTCTGAACCCATTGGCACTTCCTTTTGAAGGAAATTCGTGAGATTATGTTGCTTATAGACATTAGCCCCCGTGGTAGGGACAAACGTACCTTTCTGCAGATGCTCTATGATCCGGGCAATCTTATTTGGCCGTAAATTGAAGAAAATCTAGCGGCTATATGCCTTATTCTCCTCGTTTTCGCCGGATGGCATGGTGTCATGCACGTGAAAGCCAAGAATTAAAGGGCATTCCCGGCATCGGTCAATATATATGTGGAAACGATATCTCCACTATAGAGGACAAGAAATTTTGGGGCAGTCAGGCAAAACGCGCACGAGAAAATGAAGTACTTTCAAGGACGGCCATAGAATGGACAGATGTTCACTAAAACGGTCATAATTTTGTCATTCGGAGTCCGTGTCGGACCCATAAGTACTCAAACTGCTCGCAACGAGAGTGCGAATCTAAAAAAATACTCCCCGCTTGTGCATACCATTGTTACACCTACAGCCCCTGCTGCTATACATACTGGACCAATTACTGGAGCTCGCGCACGCCAACTAAATTACCAGGTACTTTCGTTTCTTGGTAATGGTTCTAATGTTCATGAGAATATGATGCTGCCTAAATTGGATACATTTGTTTTGCTTACAAATGAAGGGCCTAGCTTGGAGAAGGATGAACATTGGAGCAAGAACAAGAATGGAGATGATGGCATGCGCAAGGGGAACAAGAACGGAGTTACAAGTGATGATTTAAGGACTTTGAAGCCGCCATAATGGGTGCATGAAGCCTTGGACGAAATATACAAGATCCCACTTCATAAATTTCGTCCCGAGGCTATTATAGGTGCTGCGTCACCTTATTGTTGGGCCAGGCCCATGTAATTTCGAAATACATAAGTATAGGCTATTTTTAGAGTCCGTATGTGTGGGGAAACAAGAGATAGGGTTGATTTCGGACCCCTCCACCAAGGGCCACGAAATCCCCCCCCCCCTCTTCCTCCATATATACAGCCCTTAGGGCATCGTTTAGACTTTGGGTTTTGTTTAGGTTAAAGTTCGCCATAGCTGCAACTTCGCGTACTTCGTTTGTGTTCAACGACCAGACAAAGGCGTCACAGAACCCCACCTTGATCAATAAAGCTTTCATCTTATATTCGCAATATCCAGATTGCAATCTTAGTTTCTTGCTTGTTCTTTGTTTGCTCGCAGGAAACAGACCCTCGTGGTCAGGTTGATCATGCTCCAGCGTGGTCAATAACCTCTCGGAGTTGGTTTAGCGATTGCTAAGGCGCGACGTCCTCGCACGTTCGTAGTCGGATCGTCAAAGTCGACTTCCACCAAAGCGATATCCATCATCTCATCGAAAGACGGGACACCTTTGCCTCTATCAAGTGGTATCAGATTTCTAGGTTGCTCGGTGAGATTTTACAGTTTTTCGTAGTTTAGATCGAGTCTGTTCTTCATACCTACAGTCCACGAAAAAGCACAAAAAAATTAGGGTTAGTTCATCATATCCGAACCAATCTGAGCCTTTGCATAATCTTATTAGGGTTTTGCTTTGTTGAATTTGCGGTTGCATCGTCGTGTCTAGTTGCTGGTCTTAGAGTCTAGTCTTTTAGAGTTTCGAGTTCTGGTCATAAGTTGTCACGCCGCCGCCGCACCATCATCATCGCCCCTGCCATCTACCACCACCGCTTATCCGCCACCGCTTCGAATCCGTATCCATATACCACCATCGCTGCCATCTACCACCATATATCCACCACCAATCCGAGTTCTTGTCATATTAGGTTTGTTTTCGAGATCCATCTAGATTCCGATTCGTGTTTCCTTGCCGGAGTAGGTTTCGGAAAAAAGAAAGTCCGGAAACCACCCTCCGTTTAGGCCCAAAAATTTTCGAAAACGCATTTTTCGAAAAAAATTCTGGCTATCCTATTTTTAGGTGTTTCTGAGTGTTTTGAGACAGGGGCCATTATAGGAAGTTTTTTTTGACCTGTTTCTAGTTTTTGGGTCCGGGCAGTCGAAAAAAAAATTGGTCGAAAAAATTTCGTGCCCATCCTGTCAGTTTGACCCAGGAAGAGTTTTGAGACACTCGCCATTATAGTGATTTTTTGCAAAAAAAAAGCAGCGCAAAAAAAAGAGCGAAAAAAATTCCAGAGTGCGCTTTTCCCTTGTTTACGTGCCGCGCCGTGATTTTGTTGGTGTTCTAGGCTCGCGTCTCTAGCACAGTCTAGCCTAGGACCAGCACAGTACCGTTGTTGAGCGTTTATTCAACTTTGCATCTCTAAATTGATTATTGCTGACCCTTTTTGCTACCATATTATAAGCCTTCCCAGCTCCACATACATCTACGTCGTGCGTTTGACTCTCCCTGGTAATCACTCTATCCAAGCTTTGAGAGTTTTTGACTACAACGGTTGCCGATCACCGCCTGCTGCTGGGTAAGAACTGGTAAGAATTTGAGATTTGCTTGACGGATTTGTGACACCCACCACCACCTCTTGTTAGTAGTCTATAGGATCATATTCTTGTGTGTTTCTATTGCTGCTAACAATTCCAGGATCACAAGCCGACGAGACTGACTGGGAGAACATGACGAATAAGGATTTGCATGATAAATTTCAGCAAATGATGAGTGGACAGGTGCAAGATGTGCTAAACAGACTTGAAGAGGCCATGGAGAAGATAGATGGCATGGAGAAGACGTTCGAAACAAAGCTCGATAACAAGTTTAATGAATTGCTCGCGCGTCTTCCACCACCACCACCCGCTGCACCTAACGCACCTCTCCAACAACAACAACAATGACTACCTCCACGTCGCGAAACAGACCTCCGCCGACCGAGCCGTGTTCCTCTTGCGTTTGGCCAAACTGTTGGTGCTGCAGTTGATACTTCTGAGGCTCCTGCTGCTGATGCGGAGGAGGATGATTATGTGGGAGATTACGAGGATGAGGTTGCTCAAAATCAGAACTACGTGCAACCACCTGCACCACAACCACCAGGTCGTCCACATGCAAATAATCACAATGGTAGGGCTTTCCCTCAGGTACGAGATCATGACCATCTTCCTAAACTGAAATTGACTATTCCACCTTTCGAGGGTATGATGAGGACATCAATACAATTGTTACACCCATAGCCCCTGCTGCTATACATACTGGACCAATTACTAGAGCTCGTGCACGCCAACTAAATTACCAGGTACTTTCGTTTCTTGGTAATGATTCTAATGTTCATGAGAATATGATGCTGCCTAAATTGGATACATTTGTTTTGCTTACAAATGAAGGCCTAGCTTGGAGAAGGATGAACATTGGAGCAAGAACAAGCATGGAGATGATGGCATGCGCAAGGGGAACAAGAACGGAGTTACAAGTGATGATTTCAGGACTTTGAAGCCACCATAATGGGTGCATGAAGCCTTGGACGAAATATACAAGATGCCACTTCATAAATTTCATCCCGAGGCTATTTTAGGTGTTGCGTCACCTTATTATTGGGCCAGGCCCATGTAATTTCGAAATACATAAGTCTAGGCTATTTTTAGAGTCCGTATGTGTGGGAAAACAAGAGATAGGGTTGATTTCGGACCCCTGCACCAAGGGCCACGAAATTTCCCCCTCTTCCTCCATATATACAGCCCTTATGGCATCGTTTAGACTTTGGGTTTTGTTTAGATTAAAAGTTCGCCATAGCTGCAACTTCGCGTACTTCGTTTGTGTTCAACGACCAGACAAAGGCGTCACAGAACCCCACCTTGATCGATAAAGCTTTTGATGAGGACATCAATATAATTGTTACACCCACAGCCCCTGCTGCTATACATACTGGACCAATTACTACAGCTCGTGCACGCCAACTAAATTACCAGGTACTTTCATTTCTTGGTAATGATTCTAATGTTCATGAGAATATGATGCTGCCTAAATTGGATACATTTGTTTTGCTTACAAATGAAGGGCCTAGCTTGGAGAAGGATGAACATTGGAGCAAGAACAAGAACGGAGTTACAAGTGATGATTTCAGGACTTTGAAGCCACCATAATGGGTGCATGAAGCCTTGGACGAAATATACAAGATGCCACTTCATAATTTTCGTCCCGAGGCTATTTTAGGTGCTGCGTCACCTTATTATTGGGCCAGGCCCATGTAATTTCGAAATACATAAGTATAGGCTATTTTTAGAGTCCGTATGTGTGGGGAAACAAAAGATAGGGTTGATTTCGGACCACTCCACCAAGGGCCACGAAATTCCCCCCTCTTCCTCCATATATACAGCCCTTAGGGCATCGTTTAGACTTTGGGTTTTGTTTAGATTAAAAGTTCGCCATAGCTGCAACTTCGCGTACTTCATTTGTGTTCAACGACCAGACAAAGGCGTCACAGAACCCCACCTTGATCCATAAAGCTTTCATCTTATATTTGCAAATATCCAGATTGCAATCTCAGTTTCTTGCTTGTTCTTCGTTTGCTCGCAGGAAACAGACCCTCGTGGTCAGGTTGATCGTGCTCCGGCGTGGTCAATAACCTCTCGGAGTTGGTTTAGCGATTGCTAAGGCGCGACGTCCTCGCACGTTCGTAGTCAGATCGTCAAAGTCGACTTCCACCAAAGCGAAATCCACCATCTCATAGAAAGATGGGACACCTTTGCCTCTATCAAGTAGTATCAGATTTCCAGGTTGCTCGGTCAGATTTTACAGTTTTTCGTAGTTTAGATCGAGTCTGTTCTTCATACCTACAGTCCACGAAAAAGCCACAAAAAAATTAGGGTTAGTTCATCATATCCGAACCAATCTGAGCCTTTGCATAATCTTTTTATGGTTTTGCTTTGTTGAATTTGCGGTTGCATCGTCGTGTCTAGTTGCTGGTCTTAGAGTCTAGTCTTTTAGAGTTTCGAGTTCTGGTCATAAGTTGTCACGCCGCCGCCGCACCATCATCATCGTCCCTGCCATCTACCACCACCACTTATCCGCCACCGCTCCGAATCCGTATCCATATACCACCACCAATCCGTGTCCATATACCACCACTGATACATATCCATATACTACCACCGCTACCACCACCGCTGCCATATACCACCTCCATATATCCACCACCAATCCGAGTTCCTTGCATATTAGGTTTGTTTTCAGGATCCATCTAATTTCCGATTCGTGTTTCCTTGTCTGAGTAGGTTTCGGATTCCAGCAATCTTTTGCCGTCCGTAGAAGAGGTTGGTTTCCAAAAAAAAAAAATCGGAAACCACCCTCCGTTTAGGCCCAAAATTTTCGGAAAACGCACTTGACAAAAAAATTTCTGGCTATCCTATTTTTAGGTGTTTCTAAGCGTATTGAGACAGTCGCCGTTATAGAAAGTTTTTTTTTGACCCGTTTCCAGTTTTTGGGTCCGGGCAGTCAAAAAAAAATTTGGTCACAAAAATTTCGTGCCCATCCTGTCAGTTTGACCTGGGAAGAGTTTTGAGACACTCGCCATTATAGTGATTTTTCGCAAAAAAAAGCAGCGCAAAAAAAAAGAGCGAAAAAAAATCGAGAGTGTGCTTTTCCCTTGTTTACGTGCAGCGCCGTGATTTTGTTAGTGTTCTAGGCTCGCGTGTCTAGCACGGTCTAGCCTAGGACCAGCACAGTACCGTCGTTGAGCGTTTATTCAATTTTGCATCTCTGAATTGATTATTGCTGACCGTTTTTGCTACCATATTATAAGCCTTCCCAGCTCCACATACATCTACGTCGTGCGTTTGACTCTCCCTGGTAATTGTTCTATCCAAGCTTTGAGAAGTTTTGACTACAACGGTTGCCGATCACCACCTGCTGCTGGGTAAGAACTGGTAAGAATTTGAGGTTTGCTTGACGGGTTTGTGATACACCACCACCACTTCTTAGTAGTCTGTAGGATCATATTCTTGTGTGTTTCAATTGCTGCTAACCATGCCAGGATCACAAGCCGACGAGACTGACTGGGAGAACTTATCGAACAAGGAGCTTCATGATAAGTTTCAGCAAATGATGACTGAACAGGTGCAAGATGTGCTGAACAATTTTGAAGAGGCAATGGAGAAGATTACTGGCCTTGAGAAGATGTTCGAAACAAAGCTCGATAACAGATTTAATGAACTGCTTGCGCGTCTTCCACCACCGGCTGCACCTGTCGCACCTCTGCAACAACAACAACTACGCCCCCTTCCGAATCAGTATGGACGAGCACAGCGTGTTCCTATTGAGCCAGGACAAAATTCTGGTGCCGCTGCTACTGCTGTTGGTGCTTCTTTGGCTCCTGCTACTGCTGCTGCTGGTACCCAGGAGGATGATGATTATGTGGGAGATTATGAGGATGAGGTTGATCAAAATCCAAACTACGTGCAGCCACCAGCACCACCACCACCAGGTCGACCTCAGGTATATATTCGTAATGGTAGGCCTGCACCACCACCTCAGGTACGAGATGATGTCCATATTCCTAAACTGAAATTGAATATTCCACCATTTGAGGGTACATATGTTCCTGATATATATCTTACTTGGGAGTTAGAAACTGAACAACGTTTTACATGTTTACAATATCCCGAGGAGAGACGGGTTGCTGCTGCTGTTTGTGCTTTCACTAGTTTTGCATGTGTCTGGTGGTCTGAACATTGTAGATTATATCCTATTCCAACTACTTGGGCTGCTTTGAAAACTGCTATGCGTACGCGTTGGGTTCCACCATATTATCAACGTGAATTGCTTCAAAAATTGCAGCGCTTAAGACAAGGAAAAAATTATGTAGAAGAATATTATCAGGAATTACAAACTGGCATGATTCGATGTGGTATTGTTGAGGAGAATGAAGCTATGCTTGCACGTTTTCTGGGTGGATTAAATAGAGAGATTCAGACCATTCTAGACTATAAGGAGTATACTAATATCACTCGTTTATTCCATCTTGCTTGTAAAGCTGAACATGAAGTGCAGGATCGACAAGCATTGGCGCGAACTAACTTTTCTGCAGGCCGACCTTCATCATGGACACCGCGTGCATCTTCTACTTCAACTGCACCAGCACCTCAATCAGGTGCCTCCTACAGCCGTGATACAAGAAAACAGGAACAACCACCATTATCTGCCAAGAGCGCACCTGCCGGGCCTGCACAGAGTTCTTCTTCTTCCAGGGCATCAACAGGGCACACAAGTGATATTATTTGTCGTCATTGTAAGGGAGGAGGTCATTATGCGAGAGAATGCAAATCTCCGCGTGTGATGATTGCTACCGCGGATGGTGGATATGAGTCCGCTAGTGACTATGATGAGGAGACATTGGCTCTTATTACACGTGAAGAACATGGTGATAGAGGCGGAGGTGTCCCGTTTTTCGATGAGATGATGGATATCGCTTTGGTGGAAGTCGACTTTGACGATCCGACTATGAACGTGCGAGGACGTCGCGCCTTAGCAATCGCTAAACCAACTCCGAGAGGTTATTGACCACGCCGGAGCACGATCAACCTGACCACGAGGGTCTGTTTCCTGCGAGCAAACGAAGAACAAGCAAGAAACTAAGATTGCAATCTGGATATTGCGAATATAAGATGAAAGCTTTATTGATCAAGGTGGGGTTCTGTGACGCCTTTGTCTGGTCGTTGAACACAAACGAAGTACGCGAAGTTGCAGCTATGGCGAACTTTTAATCTAAACAAAACCCAAAGTCTAAACGATGCCCTAAGGGCTGTATATATGGAGGAAGAGGGGGGAATTTCGTGGCCCTTGGTGGAGGGGTCCGAAATCAACCCTATCTCTTGTTTCCCCACACATACGGACTCTAAAAATAGCCTATACTTATGTATTTCGAAATTACATGGGCCTGTCCCAATAATAAGGTGACGCAGCACCTAAAATAGCCTCGGGACGAAATTTATGAAGTGGCATCTTGTATATTTCGTCCAAGGCTTCATGCACCCATTATGGTGGCTTCAAAGTCCTGAAATCATCACTTGTAACTCCGTTATTGTTCCCCTTGCGCATGCCATCATCTCCATGCTTGTTCTTGCTCCAATGTTCATCCTTCTCCAAGCTAGGCCCTTCATTTGTAAGCAAAACAAATGTATCCAATTTAGGCAGCATCATATTCTCATGAACATTAGAATCATTACCAAGAAACGAAAGTACCTGGTAATTTAGTTGGCGTGCACGAGCTCTAGTAATTGGTCCAGTATGTATAGCAGCAGGGGCTGTGGGTGTAACAATTGTATTGATGTCCTCATCATCCTCCCCTTCTTGAAATGAAGTCGTCCTCGACGGAAGTTCATCTTCCTCACCCAAATAAGGCTTCAAATCTGCAATGTTAAAAGTGAGACTAACCCCAAAATCTGCAGGCAGCTCAAGTTTATATGCATTATCATTTATTTTCTCTAACACCTTAAAGCGACCATCAGCACGTGGCATTAACTTTGATTTGCGCAAATCAGGAAATCTATCCTTACGCAAATGTAACCAAACAAGATCTCCAGGTGCAAACACAACATGTTTTCTACCCTTATCTCCAGCAAGTTTATATTTAGCATTCCTGCGCTCAATGTTTTCCTTAGTTAACTCATGCATTTTTAAAATCAATTCAGCACGTTGTTTAGCATCAAAATTAACCTTCTCCGAAGATGGAAGAGGCAACAAATCAATAGGTGCATGAGGTAGGAAACCATACACAACTTCAAAAGGGCACATCTTAGTAGTAGAATGCAATGAACGATTATAAGCAAATTCAATATGAGGCAAGCATTCCTCCCACATTTTCTTATTATTCTTCAAAACAGCCCTAAGCATAGTAGACAACGTTCTATTGACTACTTCAGTTTGTCCATCAGTTTGGGGGTGACAAGTAGTACTAAAAAGCAGTTTAGTCCCCAACTTAGCCCATAAACATCTCCAAAAGTGGCTAAGAAATTTAGTATCACGATCTGAAACAATAGTATTTGGCACACCATGCAAGCGAATAATTTCACGAAAGAACAAATCAGCAACATTAACAGCATCATCGCTTTTATGACATGGTATAAAGTGTGCCATTTTCGAGAATCTATCCACGACAACAAATATGCTATCCCTCCCCTTCTTTGTTCGAGGTAAACCTAAAACAAAGTCCATAGATATATCCTCCCAAGGAACACTAGGTACAGGCAAAGGCATATATAAACCATGAGGATTGAGTCGTGACTTAGCTTTTGACATGTAGTGCAGCGAGCAATAAAACGCTCAACATCCCGTCTCATCTTTGGCCAAAAGAAATGTGTAGCAAGTACGTCCTCCGTCTTCTTCACGCCAAAATGTCCCATTAATCCTCCTCCATGCGCCTCCTGCAACAACAAAAGACGAACGGAACTAGCTGGAATGCATAGCTTGTTAGCACGAAACACAAATCCATCGTTAACAACAAACTTGTTCCACATTCTTCCTTCTTTACAATTCTGCATTACATCTTTAAAATCAGCATCATGCACATATTGATCTTTGATGGTCTCCAAACCAAATATTTTGAAGTCAAGTTGTGAAAGCATAGTATAGCGACGAGACAATGCATCAACAATAATATTTTCTTTTCCCTTCTTGTGTTTAATGACATAAGGGAAAGTCTCAATGAATTCAACCCATTTAGCATGTCTACGATTCAGTTTAGCTTGACTTTTAATATGTTTCAAAGATTCATGATCAGAATGTATAACAAATTCTTTGGGCCATAAATAATGTTGCCATGTTTCTAAACTCCGAACAAGAGCATATAATTCTTTATCATAAGTAGAATAATTCAGACTAGGCCCACTCAATTTTTCAGAAAAGTATGCAACAGGTTTGCCATCTTGTAATAACACACCTCCTAATCCAATTCCACTAGCATCACATTCAAGCTCAAAAGTCTTATTAAAATCAGGAAGTTGGAGTAAAGGAGCATGTGTCAACTTATCTTTCAATACCGTGAAGGCTTCTTCCTGTGCAGTACCCCAAAGAAAAGGCACATCTTTCTTTGTAAGCTCATTGAGAGGTGCAGCAATGGTGCTGAAATCTCTCACAAAACGCCTATAGAATCCTGCGAGGCCAAGAAAACTCCTCACTTGTGTGACCGTTTTGGGCTGCGGCCAACTCTCAATAGCTTCAATCTTGGCTTTATCAACTTCAATTCCCTGTGGAGTAACAACATAGCCAAGAAAAGATACTCGGTCGGTGCAAAAGGTGCACTTCCCAAGGTTACCAAACAAACGTGCATCACGTAGAGCAATAAAAACAGCACGTAAATGTTACAAATGTTCCTCCAAAGATCTGCTATAAATCAATATGTCATCAAAGTAAACTACCACAAATCGTCCAATGAAAGCACGTAAAACTTCGTTCATTAATCTCATGAAAGTACTAGGTGCATTAGTTAACCCAAAAGGCATGACTAACCACTCATATAATCCAAACTTAGTTTTAAATGCTGTTTTCCATTCATCTCCCAATTTCATACGAATTTGATGGTAGCCACTACGCAAATCAACATTGGAGAATATTGTAGAGCCACTCAATTCATCAAGCATATCATCTAGCCTAGGAATAGGATGACGATAACGAATAGTAATATTATTAATGCCTCTACAATCAACACACATACGTGATGTACCATCCTTTTTCGGCACTAGAATAATAGGAACAGCACAAGGACTAAGGGATTCGCGTATATAACCTTTGTCGAGAAGCTCTTGTACTTGACGCATAATCTCCTTCGTCTCCTCTGGATTGGTACGGTATGGTGCACGGTTTGGCAGTGAAGCACCGGGAATTAAGTCAATCTGATGCTCAATCCCTCGAATAGGCGGTAATCCCGGTGGCATGTCTTGTGGAAAGACGTCAGCGAACTCCTGCAAAATGTTAGTGACAGCAGGAGGCAAAGAGGAAGGCACGTCCTCGAATGAAAATAATGCCTCTTTGCACACAAAAGCATAGCAAACAGATTTGCTGAAATCTAGCTCATCAATATCAGATTTGGTGGCAAATAAACATGCACTTTTCAATTTAATTTCAGAAGCAACACTAGATTGTTTATTATTAGGCTTCATTTGTTGCTCAAATTCTTTTGCCACAATCTGATTTTCACTCTTATTCGTCTCCTGTTTTGCTTTATTAGCTCTATTAATATCATCTTTCAAAATGGAATCAGGAGTCATAGGAAGCAAAGTAATATTTTTATCCTTATGAACAAGAGTATAGTGATTGTTTCTACCATGGTGTACAGAATTTTTATCAAATTGCCATGGTCTACCAAGTAATAAGGAACATGCTTGCATAGGTACCACATCACAATCAACATAATCAGCATATGTAGAGATACTAAAATTGATAGAGGCAAAGGTGTCCCGTCTTTCGATGAGATGGTGGATTTCGCTTTGGTGGAAGTCGGCTTTGACGATCCGACTACGAACGTGCGAGGACGTCGCGCCTTAGCAATCGCTAAACCAACTCCGAGAGGTTATTGACCACGCCGGAGCACGATCAACCTGACCACGAAGGTCTGTTTCCTGCGAGCAAATGAAGAACAAGCAAGAAACTAAGATTGCAATCTGGATATTGCGAATATAAGATGAAAGCTTTATTGATCAAGGTGGGGTTCTGTGACGCCTTGGTCTGGTCGTTGAACACAAACGAAGTACGTGAAGTTGCAGCTATGGCGAACTTTTAATCTAAACAAAACCCAAAGTCTAAACGATGCCCTAAGGGCTGTATATATGGAGGAAGAGGGGGGAAATTTCGTGGCCCTTGGTGGAGGGGTCCGAAATCAACCCTATCTCTTGTTTCCCCACACATACGGACTCTAAAAATAGCCTATACTTATGTATTTCGAAATTACATGGGCCTGGCCCAATAATAAGGTGACGCAGCACCTAAAATAGCCTCGGGACGAAATTTATGAAGTGGCGTCTTGTATATTTCGTCCAAGGCTTCATGCACCCATTATGGTGGCTTCAAAGTCCTGAAATCATCACTTGTAACTCCGTTCTTGTTTCCCTTGCGCATGCCATCATCTCCATGCTTGTTCTTGCTCCAATGTTCATCCTTCTCCAAGCTAGGCCCTTCATTTGTAAGCAAAACAAATGTATCCAATTTAGGCAGCATCATATTCTCATGAACATTAGAATAATTACCAAGAAACGAAAGTACCTGGTAATTTAGTTGGCGTGCACGAGCTCTAGTAATTGGTCCAGTATGTATAGCAGCAGGGGCTGTGGGTGTAACAATTGTATTGATGTCCTCATCAGATGGTCTCCAAACCAAATATTTTGAAGTCAAGTTGTGAAAGCATAGTATAGCGACGAGACAATGCATCAGCAATAACATTTTCTTTTCCCTTCTTGTGTTTAATGACATAAGGGAAAGTCTCAATGAATTCAACCCATTTAGCATGTCTACGATTCAGTTTAGCTTGACTTTTAATATGTTTCAAAGATTCATGATCAGAATGTATAACAAATTCTTTGGGCCATAAATAATGTTGCCATGTTTCTAAAGTCCGAACAAGAGCATATAATTCTTTATCATAAGTAGAATAATTCAGACTAGGCCCACTCAATTTTTCAGAAAAGTATGCAACAGGTTTGCCATCTTGTAATAACACACCTCCTAATCCAATTCCACTAGCATCACATTCAAGCTCAAAAGTCTTATTAAAATTAGGAAGTTGGAGTAAAGGAGCATGTGTCAACTTATCTTTCAATACCGTGAAGGCTTCTTCCTGTGCAGTACCCCAAAGAAAAGGCACATCTTTCTTTGTAAGCTCATTGAGAGGTGCAGCAATGGTGCTGAAATCTCTCACAAAACGCCTATAGAATCCAGCGAGGCCAAGAAAACTCCTCACTTGTGTGACCGTTTTGGGCTGCGGCCAACTCTCAATAGCTTCAATCTTGGCTTTATCAACTTCAATTCCCTGTGGAGTAACAACATAGCCAAGAAAAGATACTCGGTCGGTGCAAAAGGTGCACTTCCCAAGGTTACCAAACAAACGTGCATCACGTAGAGCAATAAAAACATCACGTAAATGTTCCAAATGTTCTTCCAAAGATCTGCTATAAATCAATATGTCATCAAAGTAAACTACCACAAATCGTCCAATGAAAGCACGTAAAACTTCGTTCATTAATCTCATGAAAGTACTAGGCGCATTAGTTAACCCAATAGGCATGACTAACCACTCATATAATCCAAACTTAGTTTTAAATGCTGTTTTCCATTCATCTCCCAATTTCATACGAATTTGATGGTAGCCACTACGCAAATCAACTTTGGAGAATATTTTAGAGCCACTCAATTCATCAAGCATATCATCTAGCCTAGGAATAGGATGACGATAACGAATAGTAATATTATTAATGCCTCTACAATCAACACACATACGTGATGTACCATCCTTTTTCGGCACTAGAATAATAGGAACAGCACAAGGACTAAGGGATTCGCGTATATAACCTTTGTCGAGAAGCTCTTGTACTTGGTGCATAATCTCCTTCGTCTCCTCTGGATGGTACGGTATAGTGCACGGGTTGGCAGTGAAGCACTGGGAATTAAGTCAATCTGATGCTCAATCCCTCGAATAGGCGGTAATCCCGGTGGCACGTCTTGTGGAAAGACGTCAGTGAACTCCTGCAAAATGTTAGTGACAGTAGGAGGCAAAGAGGAAGGCACGTCCTCGAATGAAAATAATGCCTCTTTGCACACAAAAGCATAGCAAACAGATTTGCTAAAATCTAGCTCATCAATATCAGATTTGGTGGCAAATAAACATGCACTTTTCAATTTAATTTCAGAAGCAACACTAGATGGTTTATTATTAGGCTTCATTTGTTGCTCAAATTCTTTTGCCACAATCTGATTTCACTCATATTCTTCTCCTGTTGTGCTTTATTAGCTCTATTAATATCATCTTTCAAAATGGAATCAGGAGTCATAGGAAGCAAAGTAATATTTTTATCCTTATGAACAAGAGTATAGTGATTGTTTCTACCATGGTGTACAGAGTTTTTATCAAATTGCCATGGTCTACCAAGTAATAAGGAACATGCTTGCATAGGTACCACATCACAATCAACATAATCAGCATATGTAGAGATACTAAAATGCACACGAACAGTACATGTTACCTTAACCTTGCCGCTGTTGTTGAACCATTGGATGTAGTAAGGATGTGGATGTGGTCTTGTGGTGAGAGAAAGCTTCTCCACCATCTCCATGCTAGCCAAGTTGTTGCAGCTCCCTCCGTCTATTATGACGCGCACAGAATGTTCCTTCACAACTCCCTTGGTATGGAACAAATTGTGCCTCTGATTTTGCTCAGCTTGTGTGACCTGCACACTCAAAACACGTTGAGCAACTAAACATTCATACCTGTCAGCGTCTTCAGGAGCCATGTATTGCGTCTCATGATCAGAATCATCTCCACCATGTTCTTCACGTGTAATAAGAGCCAATGTCTCCTCATCATAGTCACTAGCGGACTCATATCCACCATCCGCGGTAGCAATCATCACACGCGGAGATTTGCATTCCCTCGCAT